>NC_089538.1:11212842-11517879 GCF_963924715.1 Thunnus thynnus | reverse complement strand
TAAACTACTCAGAAATGCCATCATTATACATTCTAAAACACTTTTTTTTTTTTTTTTGGCTGTATGTTTAAACATTTTTGTACTTTGCTTGTTACTGTAAAGCACCAAATTTCATGGATTTGCTCCCTTCCTATTTTATTTAGATTTTTGGGGGTTTTTTTTGTATTTGTTATTGATATGTTTAGAGTTTTGGCACTACATTTCCCATCATGCTTCATATCAGCAGTTCTGACCTAGGGGTTAGTAGTAACTCTGGTGGAAAAAGGGGTTTGGATTGCTTCATTTTAAGTGATCTTAATGTGATATAAAAAGTAAGTGTAATGTTGCCATGGAGATCAGCAAGCAATCATTTGATTTACTACTTGTATTAAAGGAAAAAGGTTCGGGATCTGAGGTTATAAAGAAAGTCTTTTTACATGATTTGTAATGTTGTGCTAATTACAGCAGTATGTGCATGATGACAAATGTTTACTCGAGGGCATGGAGGAGAAAGGATGCAATTTTTGACCAGACCTCCCAGTTGAAGCGCGGTCCCCATGAGCTTCACCATGACCCCGATACAAAATGCACTCCATTGTATGCGCTGGGCTAACATGCAGCTGAGAAACATCTGCAGTGGGCCTATAAAAATGGCAGGCCATATTGTGTGATGCTTTTGCCTGCTGTGGAATGACATCGCTCACTCTGCTTCTCCTGTTTCAACCCTTTCCTCAGACCCATCTCGTGGCAGAGAAAGGAGTGTATTATCACAGTGAAAAAGGATCTCCTCCTCCTCCTTTTTCCTCCTCCTCCTCCTCCTCCTCAAACCAGCAAATGAGGGGCAGTGATCATGGAGGCAGTATGTGTGTGTGTGTGTGTGCGCGCTTGCATGTATTAATATATGTGTGGCGAGTGGGAGGCAAGAGGGAGTGCACCACTGGGGAATGTGCACCTGCAATTTTTCTCATTTGACACAGTTGGTCGTTTGTAGGGTCTCAGGCACAGGGAGATGTCTGTGAAAGTTATGGCTTCTGCCCTCTACCCCCCCCTCCAAAAAAAGACATCTTCACTATGGTATTTTCCATCTCAATTCAGAATAACTTATGTCAAGAATTTGGGGGGATAGCATATTCAACTGATAACCAGGCACTGGCTGAACCAAAGTGCAGTATTATCCTTTAAGCGGAGGTTCTTAGGTTAACTTCAGGGAATATATTTGGCCAGGATTTCATTGATCCATGGCTTAAACTGACAACTCCTCCCATGGTTGACAGCTGCGGTGTGAGCATGAGGCCGAGCTGTGACCCCCGCGAGCCTCGATACAGCACATCTGGAGATGCGTTGGGGGCCAGCAGATTTGTGGATTTGTGTGTGGGAGGGCTTGAGAGACGGAAGATAAAGGGAGGGACTGTGTGTGTATATATCGGTGGGTACTGTACGTGAAATACAAAAATTACACAAACAACAGTGTATTTTCCATCCCACGTAAAGCACTGGTACTGTAAACTACTTGACCCTGGCATCCTTCCAAACGAGGAGGCCACTCTGAAGAGCTACCATTACTCTCCCGCTATCCATTCCCCTCTCTCCTTCCTTTTATTTTAATGAGAGCACAATTAATAAGGAAATGGAACAGCTTCCCAAAGGAGGCTGGTTCCTCCACAATGGAAGCCTTCTTTTGTCAATGGCTGTATTGAATTCCCCTACAAGGCCACTGAGCCATATTGAAGGCCATCTCCAGTATCGCCCCACCCCCCCACATCACCACCACCACCACCATCTCTCTATCGCTTGCTCCCTTTTTCTCTTATCCTCAAGGTCTCATGGGCTAATCTGTGCCACAGTAACATTTGATCCCAACCCCCCCCCCCACTCCCCTTTGCTCCAAATGCAGACATTACAATACTTCATATTGATTCGCTGAGGCAAAATCACCAGTTACTTTGCATGCCTGGTTTATTCAGTGACAGAGCTGGAGGAAGAAAGAGCAGGTTCACGCTCTGTCTTGCCCACAATTGTCCCGCTGCATCTGTGGTGAACTTTAGTTTGAGGCAAATGGTATTAGAGCCTTAGTATTCTTTGTTTGTGTATGAATACATTAAAATTCGCCCTGATAGTTCAAGCGCAGCATATGAAAAAGAAGGGGAAAGAAAGAGATCAAAAGGAACAATGACTTATTAATCTTTTCCCCCTTTTGCTTTTCAATTATTCCCTTTGTTGGTCAAATAAAAATGGTATCACTTCACCTGTATTTTCATCAGCGGTGCCCCCAATTGCTCCTGGAACACTCAACAACAGTAACAACGCTTTGTGCACCACACAACACATTACTAAAATCATAATTTACCTACAATGCATGCATGAAAGCAGGAACAGTTTAGAAGCTAATTGTACTGTTTAATAAACATTTAAGGATAGTCTTCATTTTTTAAGACATGGTGCCATTATGTTGACTTTTTCATCAACAGAAAGTGTATCATAGCTGGCACAATGGGAACAGCACTTCACTGTTTGTTGTCGTGTGGCCATTAAGCAACATGTTACATGCGCTGAAGTAGGCATTCACAGGCTCTCAGAGAGCTTCCATAGAAACAAGATCTGCATGTCTCAATGTCACTAAACAATGCCAAAAACACTACAACCTAATCAATAGTCTTGCTAAAGTGAAAAACAGACAGCTAGATAAACATCTAGAAGCAGTAGATACTGTAGATGGATGGGTAGGTAGATAGGTAGGTAGATAAATTAAAAAAAGATAACACTGACTCAGGAAATGAGGTAATATACCCAGCCAGCAGTACTTTAAAGGGGACCTATTATGCTCATTTCAAGCTCTATATTTTTATTCTGGGACTCCACTACAGTTCTTGGCATGATTCATAGTTAAAAAAAACTCTGTATGTATCTTATACTGGCCCTTTATGCAGGACCTCAGTTCAGCCTGCGTCTGAAACAAGCCGTTTTAGCTCCCCTCCCCTCTGTCCAGCTCCCTGAAAGCCCACTCTGTTCTGATTGGCCAGCTTCAGGAAGCTTCCTCTGGTTCTGGAGGCTATGTAAACATACTATAGTAGTCACATTTTGCTCCCTGTTCTCGCTCTTTACTCAAAATATAAACTTCTCAAACACATCCATACATGTTGGAGGTGAAATCAAATGCAAGTGGACAGCGCAAACATTCACAGCCTCATTAGGCTACCTGCTTATTGTGTGACATCTTTATCCTATCTGTGTTCAGCTTTCAGTACTTTTATAGCTTCTAACTATATCTCTGTGGTTTGAAGTTTAGTTTCTCTCTGCGTTCCTGTTTGTAGTTTCAAATATCTACCTTATTTTACTGTTTGCTCATCACTTTTAGCCATATCAGTCGTGTCAAGTTACTGCTGATGAAAACCAAAACCCAACATTTCCTGCTTCGGTGCTTCATATTAAAAGCTTTTAAATCACTAAATAATGGGAGGCTTATATCGGATATTTGGAGCTCTTTGTTCAGCAGATCAGCTAGAAATAATGCAGGGAGGAAAAGTACAAGCAGAAACAGCAACAGAAACGCCATAATGTTAGCAGAGCAGAGCAGTGAACTCCAGCACTAACAAACCACAGCAGCTGACCAACGCACTGGGGCAGATGACCATATAAAGAAATCTGTCACGAGATGACGTCAGCTCGTCTCGAAAGTAGAAAACAAACGTTGGAAACATGGTATTCAGAGCAGCCTGAAGCCTGAGCTTTTTGCTCACAGGGATTACTTCTACATATGTTCACCTCATGATTTGAAACTTTGGCCATGCACATCCGAAATTGTAACATTTTATATATGACAGAAAATAAGGAACAGCATAATAGGTCCCCTTTAATGAAAAATTCATCCTCCCTAGGGACTAGCCAAAAAGTTAGGCAGTGTAAAATTGCCCATATTAATTGCCCATATATATATATTTGTGTGGGAAAGGACATCATTTTCTGAGGCATTTCTGATTCAGTATTAGGAATAAAAACTGAGGAATAATTGCTGTTGAATATATACAGTACATGTTACATATATATAATATATACACACACACATACTATTGTTATAAATTTATCTCTGATCTTGGACTGTGTAGACACATAATGAACTGTCTGAGAGGGAGAGATATACACCCGTAATAGATAAGATAGACAGATAAGTATATAGTCCCCTGACCCCCCTCCCACTCACAAACACACACATAAAAAGTCTAAATATCAAGGCATGTTATTAGCAACATGTGGTATAGAGGGGGTGATTCTAATCTGAATAATTACAAAATGCATAGATTATTTGCCTGAGGCGTGCATTGTAATCATGTCCTGCAGCAGCAACATTTCATCATGTGGGTGGTGTCAGACAGTGTCACCATGCTTCACTCACACCAACCGACATACCCCCCTCCTCCCATGATTGTGAAAGCCTTGCGGTGGAGACAAAGCTTAGGGGGGGTCAATCCTACATAGCTGATAGATTTGCATATACAGCGGTGTAGCGCCTAATATTGCTCCATGCAATCATCAAGCCCATTCTTTCACAGCACCTACTGTGTCATCAGAATGCAAATATGTCACATATGCAAACAGCTACAGTATGTTGACGCATTGCATTTATTTTACTGGTGAGGGATGAAAAGCATATGTCGCTCGTATAGATTTCACAGCGTGGCTTGTGGAAGGAAAAAGTAATTAATTTCACAAATTGAGTAAAGCACAGGTCGCTGCATTGTCTCTCAGCATGGTTTCCGTTTGCTCTTCCTGCCCGTCACATTCCACCCACACCCCAAATTACTGCCTGACCCCTGCTGTTATATGGTGTGGGAAAACCATGCGGTATTGCACGCCCACCGTTTTTGCCCTGTACGCTGGTCTGCAGGGTTACTTAGAAATTCTCCCTCCAGCCTGCCAGACACCGCAAACACATATACTACGCACACGCGCACATTATGCAGCCTAATGTAAACTAACATCCACTGCCACTTGACCTCGCTGTCGATATCTGTCCTCATTAAACACCATTCGGCCAGCTGCAAGTCCACTTTAAATGGCATCATTCAGCGCTTACCAAATTATGCCTGTGCAACTGGGCTGAGTGGATGGAGATCCTAATTCATTTATTTGGAAGATATACACAGGTCTCGGTACGGACACCTATAAAACATGTAGAGGTATTTAACCCCACCCTGCCACTCTTAATGTTGCTGTCATTCATTCCTCTTGGGTTGCAAGTTCTGACAGCAATTTGGCAATGTCAAGCAGTGACTACGGATGCCATGGGAAGTAAGGGGCCATTTTTCTTATTCCCCATATCAAGCAGGTATTGATTTTTCACTCATTATAGAAGAACATAAAAAAAGAGAAGGGGATTTCTGAGCGCCATGCCAAATGCCATGCAAAATGTTACCGAGGATACATGAAAGTGAGAATTGAAACTGAATGGAAAGAAATCTGGACTTTAAACATAGAATATCTACTTAACATTGACATCAAATGATTCTACTGGAAGAAGACCACATGTTATGACTGAAACTGTAAAAAAAAATTGCATTCAGAAAAGAAATATGGAATAAGCTGGCATCCAAATGACAGCTATGGAGTCCTCCCTTAGGCAAAGGTATAAAAACAAATTTTTTTTTTTTCCATAACTGCAACACTATTATCTATTTGCAGGAAGCCTTGTGTGGCTTATAGAAGAATATAATCCATTCCCTGGAAAAAGAGAGGCAAATAAAAAAATCTGTTAAAGCATTAAACTCAGGGCATTCATCTAAACCATTTTGAAAACCATCAAACTTTTATGTAAAAGTAAGTGCTCAAAAGCAACACCTCTTCATTTCTCCTTGATGTATCTCAGTTGTCTTATACTGCCTACTTTAGACTAAACTGAGTTATATTTATTATCATGTACGGCGCACTGTTTTCACACTGGCACGGAAAAAAGTGCAGCATCCGTGCACAGGGGACAAACTAATGTCATCGGGCACAAGCTGAGGTTTTTCCTGCCTTTGCCTCTGTAGTAGTTCCGTGGCCTTGCCCTGACATTTATTGCACCGGTATGTGCAGTGCATTTCACATTCCAAGCTACAGTTTGAGGGATGTTGTACACATTTTCAAACCCGTAGTCACATTCACATACCTCAACCAGTGTCATGAGACATGGTATTTCTTTTTTCTTTTCTTTCTTACACGATAATGCCATAGATTACTACATATGTTTTCAATATTATAGTTTACTACTGTTCCACATACTTACAGTTTGACTTTATACTATACTAAATGAGATGCATTGTGTGTCATACACTATGTAAAATATATTGTATAAGTAAAATATACAGAACTACACCTGCATATGCAATACATATTTGTAATATATAAAAATAAATAATGATATGTACAGTGTGTTCATATGCAAAGTGGTTATGCAGAGTGGGTAATTGATATTAGAACAGGTATGGACATGCAAATGTTTCCACAGACCTTTCAAGACCTTGCAAATTTCTCATGAAAAATTAAAATGTGACTTGCTGTGAAACGCTCGAGACTTGACTTGGATTTGACCCAGAAGACTTAAAAACACTGTCAAGTATTAAAAAAAAAAAACTGTAAGTCTTTGCTGTGATTGGGCATACATTCCAAGCTGAACATGATGCCTTCCTAACAAAACCAAAGTCTGCCACTAATAACCATGGACCAATTGGGGATTAAGTGCCTTGATTAGCTACATATCCCCTTTAGTTGTTGGTGAGTAGTTGCTCGATGCATAGCACTGCACAAACTTTTCCCACTTTTCTTGGCCCATTTCTGTAACTTTAAGCCTTCCGCCACCCACTCATATTACACCTCGAAATATACGAGTGCTGTTTTCTTCTCGGTGAGAATTTGGCTGTACAAAACCTACAGTCATTAAACTCCTCTTTGTCTGTTTATTCTCACCTAAGCATAACAGTGTAACTTTAATCATCACCTTACTCGCTTAAATAAAACACAAGCGGCGCTGAAAGTTATTCTCTTCATTTAACGTCGCATTCAAATGCATATATAATTTACCACTACGCTGAAACACTGTATCTGAAAATGCATGCATACATTATGCCGCTGCAAATGAATGACTGACATCCACCCACTCCAAAGCCCACTTGTTTTCAATGCTTCAAGAGGCATCTCATAGTCACAACAAAACAGTACATGCCTCAGTAGGCTCTACAAAGAACTTTCTCTCGCTTTGAAATATGAGCTCAAATAAATCATTTGTTTAATTAATTAAGCAAATTAGGCAAATCCAGGGATGCCTTGGCGGATGGAGTCAGTGCCCTGCCACAAGGAGATTAATTAAGTGGATCGGGTGCGGGAAAAGGGAAACTGACGTTTTGAGTTTAATGCTCCAGCTATCCTTAGCATACTGGTGCTGGATACCACAACCGGAGCGACACAGTGGGGTTAGTCAGGTGCATGTTGGCTCAGATTCAAATTCATGTTAGCTATGCAGGGCTTTAAGAATGACTGAAAGAGACAGATAGAAGTAAGATGCATGTTATATGTTAATTTTCACAACACTGTTGTCTCCTATGAGGCACTTTTGCAAAACAGACATTACCTGACATTGTTCTAAGAGCCGCAGATGCGTCGGGCACACATCTGCCATGTTGACTCATCCGTCCCTCATTACATACCCTACCCCACGGCAGAACGATATCTGCTTCAAGGCTTGATGTATACGCTAGTATCTGACCATGAAAAATATACTGTATGTCAGACTTTCATCTCTCGGATTGGTCCACGAGCCGTCATCCATTATAGCGGCTATGTCTCCCGATTCCATGGGGTGGTATTGAGTGGAATGAATATAAAATCCTTCCTGGAGCATTTTACATCCACAGAAACGCATGATTAATGTGTTGCTCAGGCATGGCCAGGGCTTTTGGGGCATTGCTTTTCTATTGTTATTCACTGTGACCAAAACAATGACAAGGATGCGTTTTACTTATTTTTCAACCCGGTGACAGCGTCTGTGATAGAACTTTGCTCTAATCTCGCTTGAC
This sequence comes from Thunnus thynnus, assembly GCF_963924715.1. Classification (NCBI taxonomy): domain Eukaryota; kingdom Metazoa; phylum Chordata; class Actinopteri; order Scombriformes; family Scombridae; genus Thunnus; species Thunnus thynnus. Next base: position 11,509,855 of record NC_089538.1, on the reverse strand, counting down.
TTTGTAGCTATACTTACAGAAGCCTGCAGGCACACACAAACAAAAGACACAGTAACTGTACACACACACACACACACACATTCACATCGCTAAGTTACATTCTCTCATTGAGTGTTTTTATCTTGCCGTTGTGACACTTGTCCAGAAATATTCCTCATTTTCAGACAAGTGCAAAGTGTCAGACAGTCGGGTAGGTGTTGATGTACAAATAAAGACAAGAAAGGACAGGACGCCGTGTAGCTTCAATGGTAGATTCTTAGCTAACACGGTATGTGCATTTTTCTGCATGAATGCTGTGAAAATTACATGTGAAACTTGGTATGTGTGTCAATAGAAACAGCTTAACGCCATTCATCCGTGCACATGTGTGCCTCTGCATGCCTGTGCCTGACTGTATATAGACAAAAAAAAAAAGGGACTATAGATTACCATTTAAAAGTAGGCCAGCATCCCCTGGAGTACACATTTCCAACACTCTCAGGGAGAAACATGCACAATGACATTGTGGTGAATATTCCCACTGAAGCTTCCCCAGCTGCGGAACAATTCGCTGGCAACATCTGGCCTTGTCTGTTTATAGCATCATACTCGGGGTTGGGTGTGAAATGATTTGCTTTTTCTCTTTTCTGGCAAATTATTTACATGAGATGTCAATAACTTAAGCTGCTGTTTGAGAAGCAGGTCCAAACAAGTCCCCTATGCTCAAATGCATTTCCTTTAAGATATTAACTGCGGCACCGAAAGGCGGCGACTGGATCGTTCGTCAGATTGATGTCACTATTCCTATGGGATCAATGAGTGATTGATTATTGGAGTATGAGTAACAAAGCAGAATGATTGATTTCAAGGACTGTGTAGGTGTTTTAGCCCATTTACTACAAATCATGCCTACATTGCAGAAGACGGGTTTTCCAAATGGTTCAAACAGCTTTTTAACAAAAACAGCTTTTGCCAAAAATAATGGCAGCGTAGGAGATGGAGAAATGTTGCATAGGGGCAATAGAGTGTGTGCAGTATGTTTTCATTTGGGTCATTTCTTTACAGTGGGAAATGACTTTTCTGGCTTCATGCGCCACTGAGCAACTTTCACAGGAATGAACAGGGTCCCACCTCCGATTCTGTATCCAGTTCTCTTTATACATCCATGTATGTGGAAAAAGAGCTCTGTGCAAACGTGAATAGTTTATTTTTCATCACGAGAGGGGGATTTCGAATCACACACAGGGTTGTATATATAGTTTATGAGATTTGTAGTAAATGGGGTAAAACATGCAATAACACACTGGTTTTTTTTTTCTCCTTTGAATAAACTGACTGTCGCAGAGTATCTGTGCCGAACACGTTTCAGCCACATCCCAGACATCCGTCTTCTTTAAACCGCTTCACATCCATCCCTCATGACACTTTCTAATTGGCTGAGGCTGGGTGTACTACAGTTACTGTTCATCCAGCCCATGGGGTAGCAATGTGCTCCATCTCTTCCATCCCAGGATATCCTTTAATGCTTTTTTTTGTTCCAATGGTGTTTGTGAACAACAGATTTCTGGTTGGAACACTTTAATGAAATAACCGCGTCTGAAGGTGCAGCTAAAAAGCGTCTGATCTAGACAGACAGAAGAGTCATGTGGATAACTGAAGAGATGTTTACGTGCTGCTTGATTGACACGTCCGTCGTAGGCGGCACTTTAGAGTCAATGTGAATCAAATACAAGGTCGAGAGGTTAAAACAGTACAGACCAATAACAACGACCACACACAAGCGATCCACTCTACATATGGTTGTTTATGCATAGATATGCTTGCCTTTGTGTTGCTCCTAATACTTTATGTATGTGTATCTGTTGGTGAGTGTTTTATATGCTTTAAATAAAAGCAGGTAAAACAGCTATTACTGTATCAGCAACTGGGGTCCCAGAGCTCTCCTGACACAGGAACAACGACTAGTAATAGTTCAAGACATCTTGAGACAAATCTTGAGACACAACAGGAAGAAATTTTACATTTTCCAAGACTCAAACTGGTGTACAAATGAACCCACCAACAACACTGCATGAAATATTGTTGTGGATATATTTCAAAAAGGGTTGTTTTTTTTTTCATGTTTCAAATCTCCTGCCAATAAATATCTGAGTATGAGAACTTTCTATGCATGTTCATCTCAAGTTATTTTCAGAAGTCAGAAAGCTGTTTTAAGTTGAACTGAAATTGGAATTTTTCCTCCCTTTTTGTGGAAGGAAATACAAACTAATAATGACAAGACAGCCAGTGTATATTTTCCATTTTTAATGTTTGTGCACTCAATGAACTGCATTGCCACGTTTCCTCTAAATGATTATACTTGATGGATGCAGTACTAGACTTACTAACTTTAAAAAACATATATATTCTTTTATTTCTGGTGTGATTTTAGTGTATGGGATGTGGCACATGAATATTATCTATGGTAGTACTTCTGCTGTTTGTGTACATATATGTGGAGACAATACTTAAGCTTCAGGCCTCTAGGAGGGCTTTTCCCATGGCAGCAGCTGACTGATATAAAGATTGGCATTGCTAGGAGAAGTGCTGTCAACTTCTGTGGTGCAGTGCTTGACTAGAGCACATCATAGACCTGTACAGCCTATGCACATTGAGATAAGACTTTTTTTTTTTTTTTTTTACACTTTTTCAAAAAGCCAGCATAACATTAGCTATGAACCATTCATGATTTAAAATGTCTGACTCTCTGTTTTTACAAGATTAAATATGTGGGAAGACCCATCGTTCTGTTTAGTTTGTATTCCACTTAAAAAGTGGAAGCTAGCAAGCTAATGTAACTACTTCACACTAGATGTTACATTTAATTCATGTTATTTGAACAGCTGCTGAGTCATCAGCAGCTCTCTTGTGTGGCTACAGTTGTGATGATGGCAAATAACAAGACAGTCAAAACCTGAATGTTACTCCATGATTAGAATTATGACATGGAGAACATTTCAGTTTGACTGTTGCACCTTGAAGTCAGTCTCATCTGCTCTTTCGGCTGACTAGCACTACATCAACTGCCTCATAATGTCTCAATGCACTGGTCAGTAGAGCTCCATGAGGAGAGATGTCATGACACGCTGCTGTCACCTGACCTCTTTGTATTGAGCATTAAGGCAAAACTAACAATGCCGGAGAAGTGTGCTTTCATTAGCGCTGGATGATGAACCCGGTCGCAACCACCCTGTGCGGATATCACAGCACAAAAACAATTCAATTAGCTTCAAATTTCCCATTAATGGTTTTAGCCATATCAAATTAACATTTTTATGGGCCATTGCCCCACTCCCAACACTCCTTACATCTAAACCCTAGTTGATTGTGACCAACCACCCCATCCACACACACACACAAACTTCTATACACACACACAAACCACCCGACCACCACCATTGACTTCTTTTAATCTGAATTTAAATGACTTCATTTGCTTTGCCTCTGAAACAATCCACAGAGGCCAAAGGGAAACACTGCAAAACTACACTGGTCTCCGTTTACCGTGACGTGGGAAAAGAAAGACCTTGCAAATTAATCTTCAGATCTTAATGCGTGAAATGATAAAAGAAGTCTTTCTTTTTTTTTTTTTTTGACTCCTCCTGCAATTCTCGCTACGCTAAACGTGCGCCACAAAGCCAAAGCAGTGTTAATGATTCTTTGAAAGTAATTTCAGTTCATTTTTTATTGCCAGGAGAGCAAGAGATGGAGCCAGGAGAAAGAGGGACATATCTAAAAATAGATGAAAAATCAGAGAAAGTAACAGACAGAGAAAGCAAAGAAGCAAAGTGTAGAGGGGAAAAAAAAGTTCCAGTGAGTTTGGAGAGTAAAAAAAAAACTGCTAATTAGCTAGACGCTGAAAAACAAGACAGACATAAAGTCAGAGGCTTTTATCGCAGTTGGCTGACAGAAGCTGGCACTTAAATAGTGAAGGATGAAATTCTGATACAGCTTCAAATCACGCCAGTCACAAAATGCAAAGGGCATGTTTTGTGCCCACATCTGCACGCCCACGTCGACGCAAATACACAAGCACACACTTGTTCTTCATCAGTCTAACTCACCCAGAGCGGCTGGTGCGAAGAGGCTGGCGAGGACTAGCAGGCGTGCGGTCCACATGGCCTCCTCCTCTTACCGCCCGCTGCTGAAGGTCCCAGTTGAGTTCAGTACTCGGTCTTTAGTTGGCAAACGCCTGAATCGGGTGCTTCCTTTATGGCACGCTTCCCTCCACTGCGCCACGCTTTCCGCAAGAGCACAAGTCGCGTTGAACTGATGCCAGATGTCGTCCAGTATCTATCATGAAAAAAAAACACATACATGTTAGCTGAACGGTAGACTTCATGTGAATGAGGGTTAGGACCTCTAAATTCTGGAGAACTTTTTTTTTTTTATCTTGGTGATTCCTTCTTTCACAGGAACAATAGAGTGTATTCTCCAGTAAGAAACATAACAGATGGATGCACCATAGCTTTGTCATCCTTATGCACAGTCCTTATGGTATTGTGGGTTTCAAGTTGTCATGGAGCGACTCTGTGCAAGTTGCTCGATCTCCAGTCAGCCGAACTCAAACCGAGTGTGATCAACCAGACACTAAGACAGTGCGAAACCCACGAAATGTATTTCTGGATATTCTGTTGTTTGCTCACCGAAGTGTTAACACCCCCACCTTACCAACAAATCACCCCCACAGAGAGCCAAGGAGGGAGCGATGAAGCACACACTGTTTTGGGCTTCGGTGGAGAGCTGTGTGAGCGGGGAGTATATGTATTGTGTGTCTTTGCACCAGAATTTGTGTGTATTCTTGCAAGGGTTGATGGTAACTGACATAAGAAACGCGCTGGTGTTTTCCCTTCCCTGTGGGCATGATCCATAACTTCACAGTTTGAGGTTTTGCACCTGTGAATGTATTTGTGCGACTTAAGGAACGACTACTGTGCTCGCAGGCTTCACTCTAAAATTCCAGTCAAAAAAAAACGGCTAACAAGACATACTGTGCAGAGACGAATGAGCCACGGCTACCCTTGACCCTCCTCTAAGAGCGCCGTCACCGGTGAACTCCCGACACAGGATGAAGTCATCGCTAAGCTATTGCTAGTTAACATAAAATGCCATGCAAAAATCAGATGTGATTTATAAAGTGTTGGCCTGTGACTGCTGTGAGATTAACACTTAGGATGTGTCGAATGAGGAACCGTTCAAAAACGGCGTGTGAAAATTTGCAACTCTCATATCCTTTAAGTGAAGTATGAATATATAAAACAGGGAGGATAAAAAAAAAAATAAAAATATGTGACTGCCTATATTCCAATAAGATTCTTAAGATTATCCCCATCAAACCCATATCATGATATTAAGGTTAAGTCAGCTTTAATGATTAGGCCATCTGAACCCTTCTATTATCCACTATCAGCCACGATCTGCTGCAGATGTATAATCTCTGCAAAATGATACAAGTCAGAAGAGTGCACACAATGCAGCTATCCTCTACACAAGCATTATCCTTGCACATTAGGCATTCTATACTGCATTTAATATTGCTGGGAGATAATACCATTGTGGGACATGGGAAAATCTGGTTACAAAAGGTCAAAATGTGAGCGCGGAATGGAAGGACAAGGCACTTGGGGAAGCTGACACCAGAATCTCAAGTTATACCGACACTAAATTTAAATACATCTCTGCCCTTTCCACATCCGTCTCTGTACGTATTCTTATCCTATGTCACCGTATTTTTTTTTTTTTTTTGGGTGCAGTGACATGTCCCCATCTCATAATCTAGCGCTTAATCCCAATTCAAAAAATCCTAGATTAGAGTAATCCGATTTTTTGAGCAGATATTAATGGGTTTAAGAGAAGGACAGCAAGCCTATCATGAGCCACTGCATAAACAGACCATTTGGACAATATTAAGAGGTTATATAGTGAGACGGGCACCATGAGAGGAGCAAAACTGAAGCCTGAACAACTAGTCTGAACCAATCGATTGTTGACTTCACTCCTTCCTGTAGATGTATGATGGCAGGAGCTTTTAAGACGTTAAAATAGCAATGTGAAAGAGTGCATGTGATCAAAGGAATACGCTTGTGAGTAAACAGCGCTTTTAATAAAACGCTCTGACAGCTGCAGGAGAGCTAAATTAAATATGACACCAAATCAGATACTGTGACTCCCTTGACAAAAAAAAAAAAATACATTATTCCAGAAATAATCACATTCAAATACACTGTCCAAGCGGCAAATAGGCCCTGGAGTTTATACAGTGGGATGATTTCTAAACTGGCAGGAGAGATGCAGACTCAAAAAAGGAGGCAAAGATACAAGAAGGTACTGAAAATATTTTATGAGACGAGACAAGCTAACACTGATTTCTGTGGTATGATTGTTGGCTTTTTTTTCTGCAGGTTTTGAACTGTCACAAAAATGCAGGAAGAATGTTGCTATAGATAGAGGCTGCTTCTATGGCGGAAGACCATGAGAACTTCCTTTGTATCACTGTGTGCATCCATCTGTGTGTGTGTGTGTGTGTGTGTGTGTGTGTGTGTATGGTTGTGCTGGAATCCGCCATATCTCACAGCATAACCGATAAAGCAGAGACTACTTGCACAGGTGTTCCTTGGAAAATTATCTCATAAAATGAAAAACACTTCACTATCACAGTTGTTAATTTGCTCTCAAATAAAAAAAAACAAAAAAAAACAACATGTGGGCTTAGGTAGAGAACTGCTATCAACCGCCAAAAGAACACATCATAAAATACATATGAGGAGGGTTTGGACCCAGTTCAATGAAGAAAAAAAGAAAAAGAAAAAAGAGGTAGAAAAAAATGAAAGAAAAAAAAAAAAAAAGAGACAGAGCGGTAGTCCAGCACTGCCAACTCGTCTTGTATTCCAGAAGGAGCCTTATGATACATTACGGTGCTGACGTTTCAAGGGTACTTGTTCTGAGGGGGATTTAGGATACCTCCCTTAGATAAGCTGGCCAACATTTAGCGGGCTGAGCGTCTGTTCTCAGCCACATCAAGGAGATTTCTTCATAACTTCCTCTAATGTTTCGGTAGAAAAACTTTTTTTTTTTCTAATGGGTGATGTTGTTGTTTTTGTTATTTTAGTAATCTTGACTGTGCCGAAGGGGCCCAAATGATTCCTGACAGTTTTAATTAATTGACTTTTCTATCCACTGAAAGCAAAACGGAGCTGGGTGATATAGACGGTAAGAGAGGTAGTTGATGGGTGGAGGTGGTGGTGGTGGTGGTGGTGGGGGGGGATGTTGTCTCGCAGCAATCACGTGACAGAAACTAAACCCGGAAAGAAAAAGACAAATGAGAGACAAATACCGTTGAGGGAAATGGAACCTGTTAGCTTGATTTAAGTTGGATCCAAAATTAAGGGCTGTATTTAAAGGGCTTATGAGTGACTGTGATTTTAAAAAATCCAAAGAAAATACATGGAAACTTTTCTGACACGTGGTACAATTTTAGTACATTTAAATATACATTCATTATTCATCTACGGTGATGTTGATAATAACAAAAACACCTTTCTGGAAAGGTGTTGAAAATGCTCCCTGTTAATACAAGATTTCAGTGTTAAAAGCTACAAGAAAGATGTTTTTGCTTTACTGATTTACTACTAAACACCTACCGCTATCTTGACATTGATAACACGCTCCTGCTTCTCCAATCGGGTGAGAGTCAAATGTGTTATGTTGTAATTAGGCATGCTGTGTGACTGCTTTGTCAATGACACAACACTTGATAAAAATATTTAGCAGGAGCTGCAAAACCTTAATAAATTCTGTACTGAAAAAAGGAAAATAACAATACACCTGTGTGCCCTGGCATTTGGTCCTCCACTTGTCACCACTACAGTTACTTACTTCTCTCATGGAAAGTGAGAGAACATTTCACATATTTCATAAAAGCCTGGTCAACTTTTCCGTTGTCTTGTGTCAGCACTGGAAAAAAAAAATGTCTCTGGCTTCCTTTATTTCCTCCTTTAACTCCTGAGTGCAAGAGAGTTTGCCAGAAGTAAAATACAGTGTGCCAACTGTTTTACATGCCTTTTACATATTCTTTTCATATTTAAATATACAACTACAAGTTTACATGTGACTCACCGTCTCTCTACTGCGATTGTTGAGCAGCTTCACTGAAGCCTGTTCTTGGTCAAAAGGAACAAGCCGAGCACATTCTAAAAAAATTATTAAGATTAAGAAGAAATGCTTTACTCTTACTGTTTCCACTGAAATGTCAAATATAATACATGAATCTGAATGTTGTTGTTTTTTCTTTCCATTTTCCCGTTGGCCCATGTTTCTATGGACTGGTAAACATCATGTGATGGTGTATTACAACAGATTTTAGTGGTACAGATTGAGTGCTGTTGTTACAAGTAGGCAATATAGGTCAAATGTTTTACTGTAGTAAAGGAAGTTTCATATTGCAATATCATTATATATCACAATATATATAATATTGACTTTGTTGGAAATTCAATTGAGAAACTATTTATAGATCAAATTAACAGGTGAGAGTGTTTTCGCTTTAAACAGTTAATTAAATGCCTGACGACTTAATGTCTTTCAACACATCAACGCGAATATCTTGATAAATGAAATGTTGTAGTAAAATAGTTCATCATTGATCTCAATATAACCACAAACATTAAAGAGATAGACACTGAAGAATAAATGATATGGCAGAATGTTTCCATATCAAGGTGTAGTATATCCTCATACAGTATACTGTTATGTCCTCACCAGTAGTGTTTTGCCATTACAAACTATCTCAACATTTCAAATTCACTCCGAAACAGACAAACAATGCTTCTAAAATAAAATTAAGGATTTTTCTAATGATGGATAACTCCTTTGGGAATTAATTTCTTCACATTCAGGACTCTCATTTCTTTCTTTTTTTTGTTTTGTTTTATAATTATCTCCATTTAATGTCATGCTTTCCACTATGGGGCTTTGCTTACGATCTATTACCAACATAGATACACAATAATACCTTGATGTGCAAAATAATATATGCCTATCCTATCCTAGGATGGTGTCAAGCTAACATAAAACATTAATTCATCCGCATACACAAAATGAAAAATATAAGACACAAGATACATTCCTATCACATTCAATCATCTTCAAATAACACATACACCTCTCGCCCTAACACCATCTTCAACAGAAGACGCCCATACACACACATTCACACACAACTGCACGCATAACCCTAATTCTATGCCCTGTGTTTTCGACTGGAGTCCTCCCTCCCCTCCCAGCCATGCCATAAATTCTTTTTAATCTCATAGGGTTTCATATATGTACTTCTAAACCTCATTGAATTGCTTCAGCACACTCATTTCTGTTACCCTGACATAACTGCTGAGATAGCCATCACACCGATGCACCTGAAGGCATTTCTCCATCTGTCACTTCCTGACCTGAGGAAACCAAAGATGATTTCCATTAATCCAGAGGCGTTCCATACAATGCAAATGCAAAAAAAAGGAAACTTGATCCCCAATGTTATCTGATGGAGGCATACTAAGTATGATGTTACTAGTCACGCCTGCTTGAAGCCCTCCCACGAAACACTATGTAATGAAATGGGATCGTGTTGCCGGGTTAAGTACCATGTCTCAACTGATTTTCAACTGTTTCATGTCCAGATGCTTATCACACCAGCGGGGAGGGCTTGGTAATTTTTATGAGACAGACAGTGTGTTCATGCAAATGAAGTGTCTCATATAAAATGAATATTAATCAAGCACACTGTCTGCATACAGTTTGAGTGATGAGCACTCACTCGAAAATCTTAGGAGATGAGCTGAGATAATTAAAACTGAGATGATCTTCTCCCTCTAAAGTTAAAGATATTTTCCACTTGGTTGGGCCTCCAAACCTTGCTGATGGTTTAAAATTGAGCGGTCAATTTTATAATACTAAACACATCTGAAATGTCAAAATCATGCTTTTCTAATGCAAGTTGAAAGGTGTGAAAAACTGAAGGTAAATGGAGAGTGCTCTTTTAAGGCACGGCGCGCATCCCTGGAGCTTGACAACGTGAGCAGCAAGGCATTCACTCATACAATTGGTTTTCCACAAGGGACCCCAACACAGCTAGCCAGTGACAGGCAGATAATAGCGCTAACTTTAGCCTGCACAGTCTCTGAATGGTCCTATATGATAGGCTTGTTGAGTGTGACTGATGGCTTGGGTTAAATAATGGGACCGTCCCTCCTCCCCCTCCGTGCACACAAAGGCACCGCAACCCCTTCTGACACACAAAACACTTCCCAACTCCAAGACAATAGAAACACGATCCATTAGAGGAAATTACTTGCACACACAATAAAAAAAAACCTGCTGCGAAACAAATAAAACAAATTACCATTACAAATATTTAACAGTACACAGACATACAATAGGGACAGGTTAAATTCCCATAAGAGAGAGGAATAAAAGCGCATAGGCTGGGTGGGCGTACAGTTGGGTGAATAAATGCAGATAGATGCATCATTTAAAGGCAGGGTAAATCTGCCTTGAGACAGTTCTCCATTATAATGCAAAGCTCAGACACTATCCATTTTCCATGTCTTCCTTCTTTCTATCTTCCCCCTCTCTCTCTCTCTCTCTCTCTCTCTCCCTCCCTCTCAGCATATCTTGCCTAATGCAGCACAAATGGATCTCAGACAAAGCAAGAAAGAGAGGCAGGACAGGCAGGAAAGAGAGAAGGATGGACTATCAAGAACCGGGGAAGAAGAGAGAAATGTAAAAGATCGAGGGGCGGAGGATGAGAGGGTGGGAGGATGGATAGAGAGAAGGGGAGAGCATGATCAGTGAGATAAATGGGAGAGATGGATGAAATGGATGAATACAATAAAAGACAGAGACGAAGATGTTGAGAAAAAGGATATTAGCTTATATCTGAAGGTCATGAATTGCCAATGTGAGCGAATCCAATGTACAGCCTTCACTTTGACTGCTGTTACTATAGTGGCTCAGGCGGGCAGGTTACCATGACAACCTTACCTGTTGGTCATTAATCACCTACCAGGAGCAATTGGCATGCTGTGCCCACAAACACCGCAAGTCATTATGTGGCCAGGCATGATTCTGGATGTGAGCTAAAAGGCGGCGCGTTAACGACTGCAGGGGACTAAACTGCATCGCGTTCATAGCAAAAATAAATAATGTCCTATAAGAAAGGAAAGAGGATATAGACATTCAAAACACTTTGACCTCAAATGTAAATCTCATACATGGTATGGATTTCTTTTTAGACAGCAGCATCAATATATTGCCAATGTATTACGCTGACAAGAGCAATTTTCTAGGATACAGGTTGATGGTATTGGCAGGGTTATGGGTATGATAGATATGTGGTGAAAAAACATGACCTCATGTATAACGCCCCAGTCTTTACATCATTTTTAGCCATGCTAGCAGTGCGGTTCCATGAGTGTGTGTTGGTTGGTCATTTGGTTTTTTGTTCATCAGTTTGGTCCAGACTGAAATATCTCAACTATTACATGGATTGCCATGAAATATGGTACAGACATTCATGTCCCTGATAGATTAAATTACAATAACTCTGGTAATCCCTTAACTTTTCATCTAGTGCTACTGTCAAGTCAAATTCCTAATATGTCCAATACTTTGGTTTATGACTAAATACCTGCAAAACTAATGACATCCCCATCAGCCTCATTGTACTTTATGTTTAGTGCTAATTAGCAATTACTAGCATGCTAACATGATAAAGATGGTAAGCATGGTAAACAAACCTGCTAGACATCAGCATTTTTGCATTGATATTGTGAGCATGTTAGCATGCTAATGTTAGCATGTGACTACACACAGGCTCACTCAGCGGCTATGGAGGCTGTAGATTGTGTAGAAACTCTTTCAAATCTATAATTGCACCTGAATAAGCTGATAATTGGTTAATTCTGATTAGCTAACAAAACGGTACAGGCCACTTCACTGTTTTCAAAATGGACAACATATGTTCAAAGGACAGCTGCAGGCCACATGAAGCACATTGACAATAAGCTACAAAGCTTTCAAAGAGGAAACACAATACAGGCCACACCCTTTCACACCTGAAACAAAACAGAAGCGAGATATTTTCCTGCTATCATTTTTCAGCACAGCCTGAACACGGTTGAAGCCACTCGTGGAGGGCCTCTGCTCAGAAAACACTTCCATTTATTTTCTTTTTATTTGTATTTGACTTTTTCAGGTCTGAATTTCCCTCCGTTTTGTATTCTCTTTAACTGCATTTGCATAATTTTCCAATAGACACTTCATTCCCTGCCAGATTTGAGAGGGGAAAGGAAATCACATGCAGACACACACACACACACACACACAAACAACAACAGTAATTTCAGCTCAGCCTCTGAATCAGGGGTACAGCAAATTCCAATGTCAATAACACTGATCCCAGTGGCGCATACATTTCAATATCATTATCTGATGCTGAGCCAAGTGCACAAAATATAATCTTAAAACATGAATTGCATAGCATCCTTGGCTATGCATATGTGATGCACATTTTCAACAAGTACATTATGCATCATGCAGCATACACTCAATGCAGACTTGATTACAGTGTTAATTCTGCCTTCCATCTGGTCCTGTGTGTCTGTATTTGTGCTTTTGACCACAAATTGCTATGGTGTGTCTAGGTGGTGTAATGATTGTAGCATGAACGTTACCGATGGCCAGAATATGTTGTAAATGGTCTGGAAATGAGAGGTATGACTGTGTCACAAGCAACCACAGTGGTCACGACCACAGGGAATTCAAATGGTTTCCACCTGGGCTCCACTCACTGCACAATTAGAGCCAGAGCAAGAGAGGGAGAAGGGGGGAGGAGAGGGTTTAAAGAGAAGGCAGGTGTGTGTGTATATATGCATTTCTGTCCATCAATGTACACTAAATGTACATTTCATACATATTATGAAAGGCTTGAAAGAAGTGGTGTACATTAGCAAAGGTACTGACTGAGGAAAAGCAGAGAGGGAGCTAAGTAACTCAGAAAACCACAGTGCTTTATTGTTTATACCTGCAAAAACAAGCTAAAAGCTCTTTACACTGAAGCAAGTCTATGTAACCTTTGCTGAACAGCAGTCTCTACAGACATACTGTTAGTGACATTTACGGGAAATAATTAAATGTTAAAATGTAATACAACAGCACAGTACAGTAAGAAAAGTAGAGAATAAGGTAGCAAACTGAGTTAGTAATGTCTATTGTTCAGCAGTTTCTATATAAAGTTTGCTAACATACATTAGATGACTTTAGCAACCACAAGCTGTGAGTCATAGTCAAGTCAGATTCAAAGAATAATGTTGAGTATAATATAGAATGTATTTAACTGAACAAAGGTGGATTTTATTGATTGATTTCTTCTTTAAAAATTACATAATTTTGCTTTAAGTTACGAAAAAAAAAAAAATAGAAGTTTTGACCAAATCCTGAATTCCCTTATTGAAGCACCACTCTAGATTTGTCTTATTGAGGTTATTTTATTGTTATGTAACATAATAATTTCAAATATATTTTGAAATACTATCCTACCATTATAAGTTGCTCACTGGGAGGAAAATGGTAACAATATAATTTGCAAACATACAGGACAAAAGATTCATTGCAACACTGCAGACACTTCAAGGCCCTTTTTTTTTTCGTCGAGGCTTCACTGTTGATTTCAGTTTTTTTCAGATTTCATTTGAGTCAAAACATCTTTTGTTAGAACCTGCTCTGGCTGTTATTGTGTCAAATGTCCTGGTTCTAGCAATGTTCCTGAATGTGCAAATATCAATACAAAAGTGTGAACAAATAATCAATGCTATATATATATATATATATATATATATATATATATATATATATATATATATATATATATTGTGATGTTTTTTCTTGCAACTCATTATTGATTCTCTGGCACCACTATTGAGATACATTCTTTTGTAATCCTTTCTTTGTCCAACTTTTTACCGTAGTTGTATTTGAAATTGAAAGCACTTTAAAATAAAGTAAATGAATACAATATATGATTCATTCCTGCTCTTTAGAGGTTATTGTCTTTCATATTGTATTGTAAAATATGATACATTACAGTATCCTATTGTACTGTGCTTATTTCAAACATGCTGTATCCTGAGTACAATTTGTACTGTGGGTTAACCGTTGTTCTCAACCTTCAACATGACTAGAACTTTAAAGATAATATTATACCGATGCTTTGCAAAAAAAAAAAAAAACCTCATTCAAAGTGCTGTACTACATTCACTTTCTTGTTTTCTACACTGCTTTAGGTAAGAATGAGTCAGACACTCAAGTAAAACTGAAAAAGAAAATGTTTTTAAATGTAGCACAGGTATATAAAAGACTCAAAAATGACATTAAGGGAATGGAAAATGTAGGGAAAAAATAGAGCAAACACTCCGACCAATCCATAGGTCTTCATTTCAGTCAACAAGAGCCCATTTCCTGGTTCAATCAGATGTTCTTATTCACCTGGTGTTTAAAGGTGAATAATTATCCAAACATAGTTGACACAGAGGTCAAGAGGTCATTATGCTGAATTGCTTTGTAGGCTCCTTTTGTGTTGTCTAGCAGCTTTTAGAAAATGCAGGCTGAAATGTGAGAGAGCTTCTCTTGTCAAGACCCCGGCGACCTGGCTTTGGTGTGATCGATTAGCGAGCAAGAATAAACTTGTGAATGCCTTGTAGAACGCTCAAGGACCGACTCCTGAACCCCAAATTGAAAAGATCAAAAGCAGAGGTAGAATGGGAATAACACTACAAGGTTTTCAGAGAAACAGTAATAGTAATATTTTGATTTTAATGCATTTTAGTTGTTGGCTTTGATAAACTTGACAGCCCACGCAGTTCGCTGTGAAAAGAACCAACCTAGAGTGCACTGGCAACAGCTGACAGCAAAGCCAAGATCCTATGAACCATTTCCGAATCATTATGGTTCAGGTCACCCTGAGAGGCCTTTGTTGTTGCCAGCCCTTCTTCCTCACTTCTTCCCTGATTCCAACTTATCACAAAATGCTCAGAGATAATCATCTATAATTGGGCATTTTGTTTTTCCAAGCCACAGGGAAGAGGTGCCTGTCGAGTAAAGTATGGGAGAAGTGTAGAGAGCTAGCAGGCGGTAGAGTCCTTCAGTCCTAAGACTAGTATAGAATGGAGTTTGATGAAAGTCTGATTGGTCTGGGCAAACATCCTCATGGGGTATGTCTCCGGACAAAGAGAGCAATACTCTCCTCTCTTGTCGAGGCAAATGCTCTCAGGTCTGAAAAATCACTGCTGGTCTCGAACTGTCTGATCTTACCAAGAGTTCAAAAACCTGATGAGATAGCTAGGGCGCCTAGGGTTATATAAACCTCAATTTAACTGTCTTCTGAATTTCAACTAAGCTTAAATTTTACCCTTACTTCTTTTTGATATACTTTTCCCTGCAGTCCACCAAGTATTTTTACAGTATATTTACTGTTAGACACAAAAGAAGAGTTCTGTTTATGCAGCAGCATTGCATAAACTGTGTGTGTGTGCTCTAACTAATGTAGCACTTGTGTAACAGACTCAGCAGCATAGACTCTTACATGGTTTTATTTCCAAAAAAAAGAAGCCATTTAGGATGTACTGGTTTAATTTCGATAGATGCTGACTAATTCTAATTAAGTCATTAAAGACTTAGTGAGAAGTACACATCTGAAAAAACACATTTAATGAGAGGATCAGAGAGAATCACATCGACACCAGCGCTGGAGGTATCGATGGTTGTTCTATCCGTGTTGTGTGTGTGAGCGTGAGGAGGCGAGTTAGATGTTTTATGTGTCAAATCAGAACATGAATGAAGAGTACCCGCAGTTTACGGGGGAGAAGAGGACACTCTGTGACCTGTGTGTGCTTTTGTGTTTTTATGTACTCAGACACACTTCGGGGAGTGGCATGAAAACATACACACATAATCCACTGACCTTGCCCTGTGTCTTTTGGCTGAGCGGTAGAATGTGTTTGGGTTGGAATCAGCAGGCAACCTTTCTAAATCTAAAAGCGGAGGTCTCCCGGGGTGAGGCAGCCGCAAAGCGGTCGGAGACAGTTAGCGAATGTCAAAGTACTGGAGCAGACTGTAAACCACGACTTTTACAGCGCTGTGATTGCGCACACACACATTTACAGGCACAGGATTTAGTCGGAGAATTAAAAGTGCACAACATGGATTCAAGGTTTGGCTAGATAGACCTAGAAGGCCTAACAATTGTGGTATGATTGGACTGAAAAGAATAACAACAGGCTTTGCACCTCTGAATAAAATGTAATATTGTGTGTTTGTTGGCAGCTGGGACACACTTCAGAATACAAAGCAAGTGCATGAACACACACCAACCCTCTGCTCTCTCTTTACTTCTTCCTCCATCTTTCAAATAACACACTTTAATTGACACACAGTAGAATCATCAGGACTTGTAACCCAGGTCCGAGTCCTAATTGCACTCTGGTGTAATGTTCGTCCACTTACGCCACAGCCACAAACACCATTCTGCCCTGTCCACAGAGCGGATGAAAGCAAGGAAGTCAGTAATTGCTTCTGACTTTCCAGAGTACCACACCCCAAATATGTGGACATTTTGCAGACCCACTTGGAACATAGTCTTTTTAATGAGATTGCCTCCTGTTTATGCCGATGGGATAACAGTAGACTCTTTGTTGATGGCATTGGCATTTTCCCAATCAATATTGAGCGTACTGTATCAATGCTGGAAGGTCTAAGGGAGCAACCTGTATTTAATTTGGTCAAAGAGATTAGCCTACAAGGTTTTCGAGAAAAGTCATTCAGCTTGTGTGTTCATGCAAAATTCATATAAGATTTTCAACCTAATTAACAAACTTTGATAAAAGCAGTCGACCACTTTGATTCAGACGAAAATATCTAAATATCTATTAAATGTATTGCCATGAAATTTAATACAAATACTTATGGTGCCCAGAGAATGAATCCTAGGAGGTCAAGGTTTTTCATTGTCTAGTGAAATATCTCAACATCTACCAGATGGATTGGGACAAAATCCCCTGACTTCTCTTCTTGCACTACCATGAGGTTAACATTTGTAGTTTTGAGAGTTAAACGTCTCAACAAATATTGGATGGATGGTGACAACCCTGCATTTAGCAAAAAATTACACAATGCTGTAAGACAAGCATGTCTTAATGCCCATCTGCACTACCAACTGGTGTAACCTTACTCTGTTTTGAAAAAGGGTAGGAGTAAGAGTAGTGAATAGCATTGCATACTGAGTCATGGAATCAGTGTCAAATCGTTTTGACATTGGCACCAATCCCATAGTGGCCTTTTTTACATCCCTGATGATCCTCTTTGATCAAAAACCTCAATGCCTCTCAGACAGAACAATATTGACTCCATTTCTGGGGAGTCCTGTCAGCCACCTCTATCCCCTACTTACAGTGGGGTGCCCAAAGCTCAGCTGAAGGGGGCTTTCCACCCATCCATCCTTTCTCCTTTCATTCTCCTCATTTCATTTTTGTATCAATCCGACACTGGAATGTTATTCAACCTGCACAACAGGCCATCAGGAGTGTGTGGGGAGACCACCTTTAAAGCAAACTCTGAAACTCTATCCTACCCACTACCCCTTAACAACCCACCCCCAACCCGATTTCCCAATGCAGCTGGCCAAGGCAAGGAGATTTTTTTTCTTTTGCCTCTATGAGAGCAGGGGAGTTTATTTTAATGCCAGAGTCTTTCTTTTGACTTGGACATGAAGCAGAGAGGGGTCTCTGGGACTCTCCACGAGTCTGGCATGCAATTCCTGGACCAGTTGGTTTCAGCACGGGGGGAGTCGAAGTTGGGGGAGGAGAGGACTGTGCTTTGACAGACGTCCAATACACACAGCTGATGCCTCAGGCTGGCAAGTCTAATAACATCATCTGTGCGAGACATTACTGGTGGATCTCATATTTATAACCCAATATGTCCATCGGGAGGGGTGGAAATATTACAATAGCAGCCAACACCACAATGCTCATGTCAGGAATTTCAGAATGAACATAGTTAGGCAACTCTTGCCAACGTTGGGCATACAAATTGAAAAATGAGGAAAATGCCTCACAACTAGTATAATTATGGGTGTCTCTGATTAACAGACGACTTAAAACTCCCAGTGCAGGGTCTGCCTTCCCTCTAAAAATCTGCTACCATCTTGAATTTGAGAGGCTTCATCAAATTTGATGGATGCTTCCAAACTGAAATTGAAAAATGAGTAATGTGACGCAGCCAATGGGGAGCATTAAATCCATGTGAATGGTAGACCTGATTCATATCAGTTTAGAAATGTAAACAGTATAGCCTTGTTTGAGACTATATACCACTGGGAACATTTTACTTGGGAGATTTTACCTTGTTTCCCTTCAGTGAAAAAAAAAATCACATTAAGGGTAATTAAAATATAAAGAGCCAGGAAAATGGGACTCTCAATTCAAAGCTGTAGCGCCTACCATATTTTAAAAATATATCTTTGCTTTATTACAGCCAGTGCATTTACATGAACTTTAAGGATAAGGCTAGTATATTATTCCTCTGTCCCACGGAGCTCCACTGTTGTTGTCTAAAAATATTAAAAACACATCAGTGAGCCACACCATTGCATTAAGTGACATGTTTCTTCTTTATAATAAATATAGGCACTGTAATTTATTTTGAGTCAATCCCATGTACACGTCCTGCTGCCATAAATACTCAGTAGAGGTTCAAATGTAAATGAATAGAGAATAAAATGCTGAACTGAATGGCTGCATAAAGGGCCAGTATAAGATAAAGTAGGAGTTTTTTTTAACTGTGAATCATGCAAAGCTACTCTAGTGTAGTCCCAGAATAAAAACATAGAGCTGGAGGAAATGAGCATAATCAGTCCCCTTTAAATAAAATTACGTTGTGTCTATTATTTTATGTAATTATTCTAGTAATGCATGTAGTTATAAAATGCAGCTTTCTCTTAATATTCTATTGCAAACTTAAAATTAATGTGAAATTTCCTCCATGACGTGAGGTCATTCATTCATTTCCAACATGAAATATTTTAACTCCTGACGGCAATGCTACCATTACCATTGCCAGTATTCTCTGTCGGCCTCACCTAATTTTACCGTCCTGCTCTCGTCCACTGAAATGATATCCAGTTTTCCATCTACCGTCCGCCTGAAAACATGTGAATGCAGCATTATCCTTTCAATAACCTGGTTATTGTTGGCTTTCTGTTTTGCAGTAACCTGATCTTTAACATAATTTAAACATGAACCCTTGTTTCCTTTATCAGTGTAAAGGGATTAATAGAAGCATGATTTACACAGCTAGATTTTTGTAGACAAATCTGATTTCCTGGCCTTTTGTGCACAGATAAGATATCCGATAGCTGTGTGGTGAGATGAAAATGATCATTTATCCTTATAACAAGAAAAAAACAGAACTGAAATGAGTCCATTTCTACAGATGAAGAGTATTATCTGTAAAATTCAGACACATTCACGGGGTAAGCAAAAACTCATTGTGCTGTTTGTCCCGATGCTCTCAAAAAGAAGCATCCTCTGAAGCATCACTAATCACTAATATCGCTATCACTGACAATAAAATTTTGCCTGCTCTGGTTCAAAAATATGTTACTGGGAAGGGAAAAAAAATGTGATTACTGACCATGTGCATGTAAACACGACTTTTAGAGTAATCATTCTGTGTTCTCTGATTTCCTGCCTCATGCCTGATTTCTCTTAATAACCTGCTTTCCTACAGCATGTGCATGTAAACATAGTCAGTGGGTCTTTGAAATGAGTTTTCCCTCCAGTTCAGCTCTGATGGCGTCTCCTCCCACAACATATCCCGATGCCATCCACTCAGGAGCCTGAATATTTAACAGCCCTATCATTGAGAATCATGGTTTTCATCCTTTTGACGCATCACGGCCACTGACTCTCTGAGGTGATTGATGATGGCAAAACGTAACTGCTGTGCTCTTGTTTTCTGTTGTCTGAATTACGTGAAGAAAAAAAAAAGCCCATGAGCGTGAATTCCAATCATTTATACTCCAATCTCTGCAGCCTTATCTGCACATGGTTGTTGTCTGCTTTGACCTCGTACTGGCCAGAGCTGAATCACACATCCGCCCGAACACATTCCCAATAAGCGAGTATTCCCACAGTACACTGTACATTAGTGCTTTAATACGAACATTACAAAGATTTCTCTGAATCATCATAATGGAAAATAAGGTTCACAAAGGCTAATGCAATTTTATGATACTAAGAGTTGCACAAATTGGATACTGACAATGAGGTAGCGGAGATAATTAAACTACTTTCAAATAAAAATAACACAATAAAGCAGGCATAATGTCAGAGGACAATGTCAAGTGATATGTACAGTTGACTGTGAGAGACAGGTTCAGACCATATTAACATGTTGGTTTATTAGAAATCTGGATCACAGTGCCCTTTTCTATTGATATGTTATAAAATTGGGCCGGTGACATTTCGTTTCTTTAAAACTGTATTTTTCCATAACATGCCATGTGGGCTGTAATTTAGTTTCAGTAAGGACAACAGCACACAAGATATTTGCACAACTTTCCAAGCAGACATTCTGTCAAACGCGGGGACCTGTCACCAGAACGGAAAGGGCACATGTTAACTGGAGTGACACGGAGAAATGTCCTCTGTTCAGTCTGACTCGGCAAATCATTATTCAGATTGAAGCACACCTCAGTGATCCATGCCCGTATCCACGCGCTAATGCCTACCGCAAATGGCACCAATAACTCAGTGCGTTTGAGTGATTTCCACCGTGCACGCTGATGCTGACAGTTTCTTTGACGATCCCTTAAAAATTCAAATGACTCGAAGTGAGACGAAGCAGCGTGTGAGAGGGTTAGAATAAGGCGAGCTGGAGGCAGTCCATACCTAAATGTGCTTTGTAAGCATTCATTCATATTTAGTGGACTGAAGTGATTGTGATTTTGTGACAGTTTTTATTAAACTGTGTTTAAAATGTAATGCTACTGATTTGTGCTTCATGTTTCTGTAGATTATGTTTCTTTTGTTTAGTATTAGTGGGTTGCATTGCGGCTCGCGTACACCTGAATCCACGCGATGAATGTCCAATGTCCAATCATAGCTTAGCGACCGTAACTAGGAGCGGCAGCCCTTTCAAGCCTAGTATTTCTCCACATGCTGAAGCGGTGTGCATGGGGCTGTAGCAGGAGCTATACTCTGCATTTAAAGAGTGTGGAGGGTGGTGTCTTTTTTTCCCTAGCCATTCCAGCACTAAAAACACAAGAGCAAAAGTGTATGGAATGAATAAAATAGTGCGTTTGTCTGCTCTAATGTAAGCTACAATCATTAGCATGGCCAGCTAACTGGCATACTACCACCTACAGTAGCTAACAGGTGCTACTTCCAAGAATTAGCTAACTATTTGTTTGTGTGTAAAGGTTAAAAAAAGATGGAGTAGGAGCTGGGTACCACCTGGAATCTGAAACAAGCACCACAGCTAAGTGCTCATGCTTCCACTGATTGGCTGAATGGGTAGAAACCATAACCTCTGGCAAAAATTGGTGTTGTTTTTCTCTACTTCATGTGGGATTTGAGTAGCTCAGTTTTCCTACAGCGGTATGTCGGTACTGTGTAATTCAAACACACAAAGCGTGCCAAAGTCAAAGCATGTCTTCGCTCACATGGGGCACATGCACATCACACCGCATCGACAGCATGACCCACACATTAAACACCAGAGCTCAGTTATTAAGGCAGGGTCTGAAACTTGGCTCACGTTTCACGCTAAATTGAGTGTGAGAGGCATGAATGCACATCTGTGTTCATATGGAGCTTGTGCATGACAGGAAACAAGTGTTAGACGCATACCCCCACTCAGCACAAACATACTGACTGATAATGTCTAAGCTATGAGTCAGACTTGCATATGATATTTCCCCATCAAATGAACACGGCAACTACCCGGCAGATGAAAAAAAAAAAAAAAAAACACTGGCTTTTAAATTTTAATAATGTGTCGTATTTGAACGATTGAGAATGAAATTATTTAGCGCCCGCAGTCGTTCACAGCGCTCCTTTATTATACATCTACAAAGCAATTTATCCATTATTGCTTTCTAATAGGGCAACATATCCTGGGTCACATCTTCAAACAGCTAGGGAAAAAAAAAAAAAATGAAAATGTTGTGGTGTATTAGCAGAGACAAGGCGCCGCAGTTTGTGGGTGTTAAATTGTTTAAATATGCATATAATGTCCCATCTACCGAATGACGCTTGCCCTTCCCGCCAAATGAATTATAAATACAATGGACCTCATGCTAGTGTGAAAAACGAAGCACTTAACACTTAAAGATGACTGTAGTTTGAGGGTTCAGAGTGCCATATGGCTTCATATCAACTGTCAGCAATGGTTTCTGTAAACTGATGGACAAAAGGATAAACTCAAGCTGTCACTGGAGCTGAAAAGACAGACAAGAAATGTATCCTCTGGCTATTGTTTCCTGTATTTTTAAAGTTTTCTTCCTTCTAAAGACTTCAAGAAAGAACACATACATCAGCACACCTCTGGTTTGACTACTACAGTATGTGGGAATATGTAGCTGAAGCCACTTATTCTTTATCTTGAAGTAAAACTCACTAGGAAATAGAGTTGAGTATTCAGGGTCCTCCATCACTGTCCCCACACAGGTTCTTATAAGCTGTAATAAATGGTCAGGCTCAAATCTGACGAGACAATAAATGACTATCCGTGACAAATATTATTCTTTGTTAATATGTATGTATTCAAATTCCACAGCTCTGGAGGTCAAACTATGAAGTGAGATGCATCTGATGTATTTGTCTGGCATCCTGAAATCTTGGAGAAAAAAAAAAAAAAAAATCCTGGCTTTGGTGCTGCATGTCATGGACAAGTAATATATCCCAAGGGTCCCGTAACCAAGTGAAGCACATCGATCTGTTTTCCTTGAGAAAATAAAAAAAAAAAAAGAGAGAGCGAGAGAGAGAGAGAGATTGGGCAAGAACACTAGTGAGCTATTTTCAAAATATTTCTGCATTGTTGCCCTCAATTTTCCTGAGCAGAGTCAAACGGTTATTAAGCACAGTCAATGCCACTGAATCCTACTTTTATTTATTCTACCCAAACAGATGTTTTTGAAGGTCAAGGGGCAAACTGCTGTCTAACAACCTTACAGAGTCTGGTAGAAAAAAAAAAACTTTCCTCCATGCCAGTACTTGTCTCTCTCTTTCTTTCTCTACAGGAGTTACCATGCAAATAACACACTCTGCTGGGTTATTGATTGGTTCCACAGATGCAAACAGCAGGTTTAAATGGAAATGCTAAGTCTGCATGGAGGGAAAAGTAATATGATCTGATGAGCTCGGTCTGAATGGAAACATAGCCCATTTACTGTGTCTTTAAATCATTACTGAAATGACTGTGTAGCAACATCATACAGGTATGCACTGAATATGTATTTTCCACAAATAGAAATTTTTAGTCGGCTGATTGTTGCAACGTGGCTTCAGCTAGCAAGAGTTATGATGGGAAATAGGTAAACGAATTATGGGCAATGTTAAAATAGACACAGAAAAAAGTGAAATGTTTCCATATAAATGAAATATAATAATCACATTCTAGGAGATTAGATATGTCTCTTAATAAGTACCTAAGAATTTCATGTAGCACATTTAAGACTAGAAGAGAAACATCATTTTATTTTCTTTTTATATTCCATCATTAGAGACTGAAAGAGCAGGTAGAGGAGCCAGAAAGCTTATTATTCGATCTTGCAATTTACCCCCAGAATACTAGATAATGGTGTCTTGTTCACTAAGCTTAGCCTATTTAAAAATGAAAGGACAAATGCCAGTTTTCCGTCTTTACAGGACATGAACAAAATTATAAACATCCAACTCCCCTTCTCGGTTCTGGCAACATAAATGGATTACAATGTCCAAGCCATAGATTACTGAAATCCAAACCGGTGGACAATCCTATGGAAAAACATTTACAATCAGGATTAGTGGGGAAAGGATGGAAAATGGGATGTATGGACATGAGAAAAGGAATGGAATAAAGGGAGTTTATTTACATCGTCCTCTTCTTCATTTAAGTAAATAGAGCACTTTCTCTTGGGATGTGGAATAATAAAGTCCCTTTTTTTTCTCCCCTCAGAGGACCTCTTCCTTTGAGCTCTATGCTGGAAATAACTCCAAGTCCTCAGGTGAGAGCCCTCAGGGACACATCCGGAGGAAGTGTGCTGCGTGTTATCATACCCAGCTCATCTCCAAATACTTTATCTGAGAAGCCGACTTCTTCAGGAGGCAGAAAAAAAAAGATGCCTTACGATGTATTATTTTTGAATTTTTCATATACTTTAGTAGTGTTATCCCAATGGGAGAGCATAGTCGGCTCAGGAGAACGGGTAAAATGAAGTAGAATTTATTTTAGCTGGACATAGCAACCCTAATATATTCTATAAAGTGTTGCATTGGTTCAAAGTTTAGGTAAAGATATAAATAAAGTTTTCTCTGTTCCTTGCGGTCGTTTTATGTCCGGGCTGAAGTACATCTATTTAGTTAAAAGCACAAGAAAAAGCCGGGGTCATTTTTCAAAAATTGATGACGGCCTTGCATAAATTATGCAAACTTTTGTCCTTGTGCCAAACAGTGCATCTACTGAATAATAATTACGAGAGGGACTTGGGGGATACGAGCATGCAGAATATGAAACACATGTCAACGTCCCTCGTCGTCTGTGGCCAAATCAAGGAGAGGAGACTGGGTTGCAGAACATCATGAAAGACACAAATATGACAACAATAGGAGACCTTTTTCTCTTTTCTGGTCTGCAGTTCAACAGCTCGACTTTTCACCGGCTTCCATTTGAGGATGCATTTCACTTTCATGCTTAAGCAATTATTGCTCTAACTGTCAGATTTTAACATCATTTTGCAGGATTGGCACCAATGCAATCTCTAGCCTGGTGTGTAAATTAACCAACCATTACTTTATTGTCGTGTTTAGTGGCTTGGATGGCTGTTAGACATTTACAAGGATGCCATGTATTTTTGCTTGTTTGTTTGTTTGTTTTTTTTTTGCTGCAGATACTGTGGCTTGATAACTCAATGAATAAGGCTGTTAAACATTCACGCTGGGAACAACAGAGTTCAGATGGATTTTATAACGAGCAATGAATGAAAATCTTGGAAACTGTATTTTTCAAAAGCCATGAACTGACTGTCGAACAACTGCCTTTCATAACATAACTGAAATATGTCAATTCTTATATAAAGAATAGATGCCATTATGATTCATTTACAATAATAATATAATAGTAATGATATAAGACACTTTGATAGTTAAAAGGTTTCTAAATCAGACAGAAAATGAGGAGATGGAAAAGCCAAATCAAAGCCCTTCCATGGACAAAGCAGCAGAAGGATAGTTGTTTGTGATTTGATATGCAAATGCAATTACCGTATTTGCTAATCCAGTGCCCCCCCCCTCTGGCAAGACAAAGGTGTCCAATTTCGGGCAAATCCTATCACTTATTTGTATTTGTAAGCAGAGAGCAGCGTCGCTTCATTAATGGAACAGCTTCCTTTTGTTTGTTTTAATGCACGCAAGTGTCTGCGGAGAGATTTTGGCCTTGAAAGGTTCAGAGTCTTTGTTTACATCACCTTTTAGTGACATTGTTGAAGATTGCCAAGCCATTACTGATTCAACCCTGGGTTTTTTTTTTTTATTCATTCAGTCTCTAGCACAAAATATTACTGAATGTTGAATTGTACTGATTATACTGATTTTTGTGGTTGGATTTTTCAGTACTCAAACTATATTCTCCATTTGAGAATTGGTTGGTATGTACTGGAGGTGTGGCATATTTTGGTGGTCTCAAAGGATAATACTTAATTCTTAAAGGAAGGTAGACGTTTTGAGAAACACGCTTATTCGTTTTCTTACTGAGAGTTAGATGAGAAGATCGATACCACACTAATTTTTGTATGGTAAGAATGCAGCTGGAGCCAGCAGCTCAGCTAGGTTAGCTTAGCATGGAGACTGGAAACAGGGAAACAGCTAGACTGAGATATAAAGGATATAGATGCTAATTGGAGGTGCTATTGCTGGTTCTCCCAGTTTCAAGGCTTTGATAAACGGCTGCAGGTTGTAGCTTCATATTTAGGTAGGGTTACTAGTGTGGTATCTATCTTCTCATCTAAATCTCAGCAAGTGTATTTCCCAAAACGTCAAACTATTCCTTTAAAACTACAACTCTCAGTGGTCATTTAATGTAGAAGGACTTTCCAGAGGATTATCAGATGCTGCCTTGTTAAAAACATGTGACGACCGCATTTTTGGTTAGAAATACATTCCCTTGTTGGCCATCTCATTGAATACAAAATCAATTTACTGGCGGAATTAGTATACATGTATTGTGCAGAACATTTTGTCAGAGTCTTTTGTTTAATTCCACTGGTGATCTGTTTCATTGCGTAATTGAGGGAGGGAAATGGATGATTGATTTATGGAAATTCATTCGGTGCCTATGACATTTGTCAGGCTCTTGTATCAATAACAATACTGACAGCAACAATGACCACTTCAACAATACTGATAGATCGCACAAATAATGAAAGATGCAACAAAGTACCACAGCAGCTACTCATAGGGAGATATAATTATGTAAAAAAAAAAAAAAAAAAATCCACAATGCGCATTTGCATTTGTCACTTCTCTGTAATTCAAGACAGGAATTCTTGTCTTAATTCCCTGAAAAAAGATGTGATCACAAAGTAACGAGAGTCTGACGTGCTTAAATACACACACACACACACACACAGACACACACGCGTTCGTTCGTGTACACACTCCTGCACACATCTGCTCGTCAGTGAGCCTGTTGGAAACTGTCACATGCCTGGCAGGTTCTGTAACTTGGGCAGATGGTGCAGCACAATTAGGCCCACCAAATCTCTCAATCAATCTCCTGCACGCCATATGAAGAACCTGGACCTAAGCTAGCTGTTTATATTACACTGATATTCTTGTCCGCTTTGTATCCCCTTTTTTTTTTACCAACACTCTAGTTTTCACGTTGTTTTTATTCACACATATCTGTTGCCTGCTATTCCTGAAAAGTGCTTCTCCTTTCTTGCTTTTTGGAGCTATTTTCTTTGCTTCACTCATTGTCTGCGAGCTACAATAGACACATTTTTTTTGTCATTTTCCTCACACTCTGTTCTCTCCTTGCAAAATATTCTCTTGATCCCTTTCACTTTGCACTACCTACGAACCGACGACCCAGTTTTTCCCCAACCCTTTCCTGCCCTCTCTCTTGGCTTGTTTAACCACTGACCTGAATGCGAGATAGCACTGTAGACAATAGACAAACACAAGTGTTTCATTCACACCCAATTACCGTGAAAGGAATTTTTCTGGCCAAAAATTCACAGAGGAGCACAATGAGAGTGTCACAGAGGAACAAGATCCCCAGCGTTTTGCGTTCTGTCCCACGTTGCGCACACAAAAGAGAAGAAAAGCGATCTGGTGTATCTGACACCAGGCGAGGGCCATTAGCCGGAGCCGGTTAAATAAGGATAGCTCTATCTGAGGCGCTAACAGAGATGGGAAACATCTGCTGCTTGCGCTGGGCCCTTGTTGGCCCCGAGGATTCTGCCTTTGATCAGCGGCCCTCGCAACCACCTTCCTACAAGAGCCCAGATGAAACAGCCTCTCAAACGCACACGACGAATGCAAGAAAAGCACACCCACACTGAAAGACATGCAAGAGCACAAACAATCAGGGTTAGGGTTAAGGTTAGAAGAGCAGACTGATTCTAAATATGTTTGGAAATTAATGTATAATCCCGTAAATAGTTTCAGTCAAATCCACATTATTGCTGGTTTCCTTTTTATGAGCGGAAAGATAAAGAGAAACTTGTACGACTACTTTCCCTCTCTCGCAAGAAAAAATATGACATATCCTCATTTCCAGCGGAAGCAAGCCAAACACCTCACTCAACAACGGGCCAGACGCCACCTTTGGACTGCCAATCCCGCTGTTGTATTTCCACCACCTGTGACGGGAAGATGATTCACTAGGCCTGCCAGACTGCATCTAGGGACTGTGTGTACTGGGGCGTACTCGCTGCCAGCACAGACAGAGGGGGGGGAAAAACACCACCTTCTGCACTGCACTGTGACCTGCAAATGCTGCTGATAAAATAATGTGGCCTGTGAGCAGATGTATCATACTCTACCAAGTCAGGGTGTAACAATTCACCAATTCGAATCAAGGCATTGGGCCAAATGATTATGATATGGCAGACGGGAGCAAAACTAAGCCTTATGCATTGGGAGAATTTTAAAATTGCTGTCGCCCCACATGAACACACCAGCTGCACCGGAAAAGCAATACGATAATTATAGGTTAAATTGGATTTTTTCTTTTTTTTTTTTTCTTTTTTTTTAAAGAAAGCATGTATATGTAATTTTTAGGGTCTGTATTTTTAGCTGTGGAACCCACGCTCCACCTGTGCTGCATTCTGCTCTGAATACACAAACAACACTGAGACAGTCTTTGTTTTGACAATACAAATGGAATGCTAGATAAAAAAAATCAGGCGACGCCGAAATCAACAAGAACCTATAGTTAGGCTATGCTGAAAACTATGCATTTTCTTTTTCTATACTTGAATTATCTCAGGTCAGGTCATTTCCAGAATTGTATTTTTACTTCATTTCTCTTACAGGCGTATTTGAAATGACATTATGAAATATGGTGGTCAAGAAAGGCTTTTTTTATGGTCTTCAACAGCAATAAGTGACTGTGCACCTTTCAATAGGTCGCCTGATAGATTTCTTAATATAATTAAGGAATGATGCTAAACAATCAGGCAAACCTGAAAGAATCGTCAAATTATTAAATTACAACAATCTCATTAATGTAAAGAGTGAATTGAGTTAAATTGGTTTTTCATATAATTCCATTGGCACCGGATAAGATTGCATTAAATTCAATCTGTGCCTAATAAATTTCAATGTATTGCTAACTGTATTTTACCATAGATCACAAGTCAAATTGGAATCCAATTTATCCAGCCATGGGGAACACTACCTCATACCCATAAATCGTTCAAAGTGAATAAAACAATAATACTTTCATGTAGGAAGACAGGGAGGGAAAAATGCTGAAGTGTAATTATAAAGGCCATAGGAGTTCAAAAGTCTTAATGGAATGACTTGTGCACAAGCCAAACGATTTTTTTTTTCCCACACACTTGCTCCTTGCCATTTCCAGGTGTTCATTATTCTAACCATGGAGAACATCCTGCGGGTCATGCCATGTTCTAATTCCTAATTAACTGCCCAGAACAGAGATCATGGTTGGCAGTGACCCTGACCGGTGAAAAGGACCAGCCGGAGTCTCATGACATTACTCTTATTTAGTTCTGTATCGTTCTTTCCCAATGAATGTTACCCTACCACATGTCATGGTATTGTAAGAACTGGGTCATTCTTTGAAAAAGACAAGCTAAAGCTTGCTGCAGGCTACGCATTTTGAAGGCGTAGCACAACTGGAAACACCTGTGGACTTTAGGGCTTATGGGTAACTACGGTTAAAGATCCCGGTAGGATTCTGTTTACTTTGTGCGTGCCACATATCTGTCAGCTAGGAATAGGGAGGGGGCAAATACAACAAATGAATAATTCCTGACTTCATGGCTAATCTCGGCTAAAGCTGCGTACCTATCAGTGGCATGTTTTTACACTGTCTCTGAGATTAGTCATGTGTACACTCGCAGTGCACATACATATTGGGGCATTACCGGCACTCGTAGGGAATACAAAAGCTGCAGCGGTGACTAAATGTCTATGCTTGTTTTGGAGAGATCAGGCGTGCCCTCGGTGTTACAACACGGGCCACCTGCAGTCTGGGAAATAGGTTTCTGGGGGGAATTAGAGGATTCTGATGAATGAACAAGACAGACATGAGTAACCCGGCCCAATATACTGCTTATCTACAAGCTTATGTTGCACAAAGGAGGTAGATAAGCTAAGACATGCCAGCAGAAGGAGGGGATGGAAAAAAAAGAGTGGAAATGAGGCTGGGGGGGGATGAGGGGGGGGGGTGAAGAAAACATACCCAGGTCAAGATCTACAGGAGTGCGGTCAGTTGCGACAGAGGCCGGATGCTTTGAATCGCCGCTGAACAGTTAACCATTGACTAGAGGGACTCATAGCTTGGGATCCATGTCATCCATGGTTATTCTATTCCAAAGACCATGAAAACAAAGCATAAAGTCATTATTAAGGCCTCTACCTGCCCTGGGCAGTGAATGCTAGACTAATCAATGAGAAAGAAAGGTATTGTGCTTGGTCTTAGAGGACAGGTGGTATTATGTTGGTGTGTGTGCATGTCTGTGTGTGTGCGTATGGATAAGATTATCCTGTCTATTAGCGTTTTCTTTAAGGTAGGTGGTCCAGCCAGCAAGTATGAAGTCCTTTAGAAGCAATGCCCTTACTGCTGGCCTATCAGTCCATTTCTTTGTTGTTTTACAGTCAAAATCAACACAACTGTTAGTTTGTGACAATGAGGGATGGACACAAACATTCTAGGCACTTATTAATTCCCCTTCGGGCTTGTTTCTTAGAGTGTTTAAGTATTAACTTTATTAACTTTGCCTGTAAAATATTCTTATGCTTAACACATACTGTAGAGGGCTTTTGAGGGCTTTTCATTTTATTGTTTTCAAGTACCTATGTACAGAATTTTTATGCGATGATCCCATATTACAAATTATTCTCACAGTATGGTTTTTGTGTGTAGAAAAATGAAACCCCAGTGAAAACGAATGCAGTCTGTGTTGCTTCCAGCGCATATCTGTCTACCAATGCCTCTTTTTTCACACTACCAATAAGAATTATCAGTGTTCGAAATTTTCAAATACACAGATAGGGGCTTGAAAGTCACCATTATGGCAGAAATATGAAAAATTAGGGCTGAAACGGTTAGTTGATTAATTGATATGTCTAAACTGTGAGGATTTTGATCTTTTTTCTTTGTTATATCACTGTAAAGTAAGTATGTTTGAGTTCTGAAATGAAAATGAAATTTGCAGATATCACTTCTAATGGTTCTCTGAAATTTTGGTGAGCATTATCCCATTTTTCATTTTAATAGACTGAATCAGTGGCTCCCAACTGGTTGGTCGCAGTCCAAAAGCAGAGCACTAGTCCATTCTAAGTAGGTTTTGAGTGGGTCAACTTCATCAAAAAAACACCAATGAAAATGTTACTTTGAAACGTGGCTAATTTCCAGAATATCACTTTCATTTTGAAGCACCATTCTCTGCTTCCAAGTAAGCAGTGTTGCCGCAACATGCAACTTTACCGTACAAATGGTATATCGATTACAGCGTGTAACATGATGTCTGAGGGGATATTTGGACTCTGAGGTCAGACCAGTTACATGATTGCAAAAATGACAGTTGCAGTCCCGTGTGCAACTATACAAACCACAAGCGACAGTCTTAGATTTCTTTAAAGCCTTCACAACACTGACAACTGTAGTGAAATTTGTCTGCGAAACAGATTGAATTTTTCATTCAGTGACAGTCACATTTAACACATTCCCCTTGTCTGATCACTGTCTGGCATTGTCTGGTAAATTAAAAGCCACACAGAGTTCTGCACAGCCGCGTGTGAGCACTTCACAATAAGCCACAAGTGACAAAATTGAACTTCAGTTGTCAAGTGCCATAATTCCATCCCCGGTGTATATTACGCAATCAACCACAGAGCCAGGAAACAAATCCCATTGACTTGATTCCTATTTAATTATTCTACTTGAAAAAATCCTTTCTGCTCTCTCTTTTCTCTGAACTTCAGGAAAATAAATCTTTACCCACTAAAAAAATATCTACCTATTTGAGAATTGCATTCCTCCTGGCTTCGGTTTCCATTCAAGAGAACCCAACCTTCAGCACTTATTTTATTAAAACCTGAGCGAATGTGACACACGACACAATGGGGTTTCACTGAGGTAAAATAATTGCCTAAATATGGTGTGACAGAGGAAGTTGATTCATTCTAGAGAAAACACTGCCTGTTGAGGAAAAAAAAAAAGAAAAGCGTTGACAGAGTAGTGAGAGACAGCGAAATGGAAGGAGAAAGAATGACGAGAGACACAGAAAGGGACCGTGTACTGTTTCCATCACCAAACAAAACACTACATATTTCTTTGAAAGACAAAGTGTTAAGTTAGGCTACTCTGCACGCTGTCAATAGTGACGTTCATCATTGGGCCAGCCTCGGTCTATATATTGATTAAACCATCCATCACTGAAACTCTACAAGACATTATTTCTAATTAAAAAGTAAGTCGTAAATTTTAGGCTTTATTGCCAGGCTGGGGCTGTAAATAAAATTCAAGGGAGGGCGGAAACAGATTGCAGCCCCTGTCCGTGGTTTAGAGCCACCGTAAAAAGGACAGACGGGTGTGATGGCACCTTCGGGATCTTCAAAACGCAGACTGCGGGGCTGACAGGAGGGAGGTGCCCTGCTTCATCCCGGATAAACAGATGCAAATCAATAATTTCTCTGCTTGCGTTTTTATAAGACATGCGCTTCCCTCTCGGAGGGGGCTACGGAGCGGGCTGTGCATATGGAGAACAAATATGTAAATTAAATTTTCATGGACCACTTGGGAATATGTAAAAGGAACAGCATTCGGTGTACTTGAAAACGATGTATAATCATAAGAGGTCATGAAAGTGTGTGAAAGCCCTCCATCACACGACTGGGTTAGCTGCTAAGGCTGGCAGTGACAACAAGCTCCTATTATCCATCTGTGTCTCCATTTTTCTCTCCTAAACAACAATTTTGCTGCCAAATATGCAGTCGCAGGACATTATTTAATGATCCCTGTTGATAAAGAGGCCATTAGTACACTTATACTGTAGCCAATGCTCCGACGTTGGACAGGCAAAAACGCTGCACACCGTTCAGTTATAGCAGAGGACACTTCACATTTGACAACTTCTGATTACCTCAGCGTGTACGCCGGATGTCAGACAGTGAACTCCCCTGACAGCTAGTTGCAGAGTGGCAGAGTGTTGGTTATTTTTTGACGGGCGCAGAGGGATGTCTGATTTCACAGGTACTAGCCAAAGGGAGGGAGGGAAATAGAGGGGAATTGGGGGAAGAAAATGAAGAAAAGGCATGTCATGGGGCTCCACAACCTCTGCTGGCAACAAAGGAAAGCGTGTGCAATCATTATTCATCTGTCTCCCTTTCCCCCCTTCTGGGCTGATTTTTTTTTTTTCTTCCATACCTGCCAGAACGGGGAGTAGCTCTGACCACACAAGCTCATTTTGACTGTGACTTGATAATGACAGAAAGGGCTAGAGAATCATATTTGGTTAACTGCTCGCCAGACAAGTTCCTTGCCAAAGTGAAGGAAGTGGCCTTGGTCTTGGTGAGAGACAGAAAAGAGAGAATCACCCTCCGGGGGGAAGCGAGGACTAATGAGTGAGCTAAAAAGGACAAGATGGAGTGATCCTCTATAAAAAGACCAGCAGTAATCTCTTTCTCTCCTTCTTCTCCTCTCCCCTTAATGTCCTAAGAGATCTTGGCTCCTCCGTAAAGCCCGCTGCCTTCGCACATCAAACAGGGCTGATTAGAGCCGCACACCTTGCTGGAGCTGAAGCTTTGGACGGGGTGCAGTGCGAGTTCAAGGGAGACTCAATGCTACAAAAACCAAAAAGGAAAAAGTCTTCCGAGTTAGCGGGCACCCTTGTGGAATAGATACATTTGAACGGCTTCCACTACATCAGCATGTGACTGTAAATACTGACTTCAGTCTACTTACAATATCTCTAGCCCAATGCCTTGGAGCTCAAATAACATCAGTGCCTTTCAAATTAGGGCCATTGCTGCTTTGGATTCGTCTGTCATGTCAGATGATATCAGCATAGCCCCAGAGGTGCACGCAGCGCTTGAATCTAATCGTCATCAACAGATCGTCCTGTTCGTTTACATTAGCATAAACGGTCACGGAGAAGAGGGGAGCAATAGGGAGACACAGTGGGAGTGGAAGGAGCGGAAGGGCTGGCGAGAAGATGATGGAGAGAGACCACTGGAGCTGCCGTGTGAGTTCGCTGTCAAGGGTGTTGTTTTATTAAGACGCCGGAACTGTCAGGGCAGGTATCAGGAGAGGAGGCCCGGGCACATGACAAGACACTCGGGCACTAACATCCCAGTAACCCCTTCTCATACTGAAATAGCTCTGTCCAAATTTACCGTTCTCTCTGTCAGACTCAGGGGGGGGCAACATGGTCGAAGGGACTCTTACCGCTACCAATCAAGACAATTGAAACGTTCACCGGCATAGCCCTCTGAGACTGACAAGGTGTGTGGTGACAGGCGATACACAGTGTTTGTGTGTGTGAGATAGTTTGGGAGGGAGAAAAACTACAAATGCTTACAAAAGTGTGTTTTTCTAGAACCAAACCTAGCGTTAGCATCTTTTAATGTTTGAAATAACAGTAGCTAAAGATATTGATTTTGCGGGGTATGTCAGTATTTTTTATTTAGTGAGATAAATAATTTGCTGGACTTAAAATGCATGCATGCAGAAACTTTTTTTTTTTTTATCATGATAATGCAGTTCAAGAGAATGATGGAGGGCCACTGAGGACATAAATATTATATCGGAAGAAGGGTGGAGGGGGTGGGCATGCAATGTCTCAGCAGACACAACGATAAGCAGAAGTACATGCGCTGTATGTAGCTGACATACACTCATATGCTAATCAAGCACACACACACACAGAGATACATATAAAGAACTCAACAACACTGAATAATTGAAGTTACAGCTGCCGTATGTTCAGAAAAAAATAGTAGCTCAAACTAAAGTAAACAAATGTCCAAGTGTGGCGACTTTTTGTGTGAATCTTCCTTTAATTTATACAAAAACAGGCAGCAATACACAAATAAGCCTAATTGATAGTATTCCTTAACGATTCTGAAAACACATAATTAATGTATATGAGTTCTTTGAGGTTAAAAAAACAATATTCAGATATTTAGTAAATTCAGCACATAAACACATCATATTTTTGCACGATATTCATCTTTTCTCACAGTTTATATTTATATGAGTGTGTATCAGAGGCCTACGTGATGTTTTCATGCAGTTGCATGTTGCTGCGTGTTCTCACATGAACTCTGCTCCTATTGAGACCGAATGACCGCAGACATGTCTGAGCAAATATATTTCCCTCAGGGTGCATGTCGTCAAGACAACAAGCAATTTGCACACAGGCTCAACACGTTTTTTTATTATCTGCCACTACATCAAGCAATGTGTGCCTTTTAAATAATTCGGTCACTTAGAGGGTTCTGATGCTCCGCGTGGTATCCTCGAGCCAGGCCGTTTCGGTGCCGACTGTAGTTGCCCGAGTAACAGGACGCGTCAACAAAGGCAAAGTCAACTACCTCTGGATAGGATTCAAATTCAAGAACACTGCTGACATAAGCCAAAAGGACTTAACTCCTTTTCCATTCAAATGACCTGTTTTGCATCATTTCGAGAAGTCCGGCCAGGATCACACTATAAAAACAAATGGCAGTGCTTTAAGATAACAGAACCAAAACTTGGCAGGGCTAACATCATCACTGGCCATTATGGTCAAACACACTTGAATGGCGGATGCTAATGGGCAACCATGTTGGGTATGCAAAGCACTGCAGGAGAGTGCAGAGGTTCATACTCTCTGACGAGGCTGAAAAGAGGTTTTTGTAGTGGAGCAGTTTTTTATACTTTTGTGTTTTAGTTAATTCAGCAGGTGGGTCATTGGGATCAGTGCTGAGCGAGTCAAAGTATATGAAGATCTGGGATTTTGTACTTACACACCTGTTTCAGATTACGTGTCTGGCATTTTGGGGTTCTGTGAACATGTGAGTTATAACACTGTGCATTAAAAAGCAATTTGATTTTTGAGAGTTCATAAACTTACAACAGTTTTGGGCCATTAGTGGGGATATGGGACAGGAACCACCAAATGTCAAGACATAAATATGAGATGATTCAACTTTGGAACAGACTCATGAATATGCCTGAACAGAGGCTCACGAGAGAGATTTTTTTAATTGGGACATTTTGCATGGACACCCCTGGATTTGTGAGGTAAAATGCTTATTTTGTATGATCGATTCTCTTTTTTTTTTTTTCCAAAACAGATCACAGATACCCAGCACAAACTGTTCCTGATGTACAAAGAAAGATGGTTTCTTGATGTTTGGTACAAACCTAAATTACAAACATATTGTCTGATGAGAAACAACTTTAGTGTGGACTCTCTAGTGTGAGGCGGAATTTATCCAAAAGTCTTTGGTTTTTTTTTCTTCCCACCACTGCAACTGTGTTTTGGTGTTTTATAAATCCATGTGGGCTGAGCACTTGTATCTGCATGACACAATAAATAAATAAATTACTATTTAAAATAATAGATTTTGGCTCAGTAAAATCCTTCACATAGTCATCCCAGACATCCTGTGGCACTTCTGCTTCTGTTATCTGTAGAATCATTGCAAAAATATTGTTTTGGTACATCAAGCATGATTTTTGCCTCCCTAAAAAGATTTCCCTGGAATAGATTAGACTTAATTCAAGGAGACCACAAATTAGGCAAAAAAAAAGGTGCATCAAATGAAGGTTGGTAATTTCATGTTGGGCTGCATTAGGATATTTATCATCAAACCGATCCCTGGCTTTTAATTCATTTGACATCTTTCAGCACTAATACAGTATCTGATTTCTGAGAAGCACCAGTACACAGTCACAGCGTGATATCTGGAGGGAAGCAGCGGGTTGCAGGAAAAGTCACTGAAATGTGTTTCCACACAGGAAAGAGACGGAGGCCATTATGTCTGGACCAGATTTACGTTTCATATCTAAAAAAGCTCGAGCCAGCGCCACGCACAACTACCGCCTGCTGCTCTCAATGTTATTCAAATGACAGCACGATTCTATTTTCACCTTGCAACTAATGTGACCATTACTCCTATGTCAGCAACATTTACTGTGTTGGATATGCTAGAGAATTGGCAAATTAATTCACATTCACTGGGTATCGCTAAATATGGGATTATCCTGGAATGTGTCTGTTGTTGCTGGGATTGAGATCAAATGTAGTTCCCAATTATTTTCCTTTGAAATCTCCCATCCCATCAGTTCTCAAGAAACAATCCCATAGAGAATATGAGCTTCTGTGGTCTTATCAAAAAGGTGATATGACACATTCGCCCACAGTGCCAGTTTTTATGTCTTATCCTTGTTGAATACAATGTTGTTAAAAAAAAAAAAGCATAAAAACATCAACACAGGATGGAAAAGCAATTTAAACAATGTACGCACAAAAAAAAACAATATGCACTGCTGCAAGGAAGTTGTTAGGAAAGAGAGGAAAGGATGGGTGGTTGCACTGAGTCAGATGGAAGGGAAACGGGGTAGATGGATGTAGAAGGGTATGTTTCTGTGTGTAGAAGTGTGTGTGTGTGTGTAAGGCTGCAATCACACCAAATCTGGCAATGTGTGAAAAATGGCAGTCCTCCCATTCATTGAATGGGGGGCAGTGCGTTTACGCTGCGGGAGTGGGCTCAGCAAAAAAACGCAGCGGCCGTCAGGCAAGAAGCTGAACCGGATTCAACTTTTGCCAAAATGCAACCCGACGTCACACTGTGACGGCCAGTCACATACATGCATTGGCACATTCCTGGTAGATTACTTTGTAACGTGACCGCCGTATTCGGCTGTTTACCTCGACGAAAGATAGTCATGAAAACTTTCCTCCGCAATGTTTTGATAAATCCTTAAACGCATTAATCTGTAACTCCAACTTGACTCCCTGGATCATATTTCATAGTCTCATCAGTACCGCAAACAACACGCCCCCGACATCATAGCCCCCTGTGTCGTGGTGCCGGATTGCCGGGTTTGGTGTGAATGCAGCGAGTGAGGAGAAGTGAAGGGGGGGGGCTGTGGGGCGTCGGCAGGCAAACCTATCATCCACAGAGCCCATCAGTAAACTCTGGAGGGCAAACAATCTCCCTAATTGAATTCAATCCAGCCTCACCACAGGAGACACCGAGGCTAGTGGCTCCATTCAGTATGGAGAGGGTTGGCGGATGGAAGTGTGTGTGTGTGTATGTGTGTGTGTGTTGGCTAGATGAGGAGGGGAGGGCTTTAGCAGGCATGACAAGTGAGCGAAGAAAGGAAAAGGAGATAAGTAAAAGAAGCAGAGAGCAAACAGGGTTGTGGAAGACAACAATGACAAACAGACAGTGAGAGGAGAAAGAGCTCGGTGCGTGAAGGTTTTGTTGGTTGGTGGGGGGGTGTTGGTGGGGGGGGGGGGGGTACAGGGAGCAAGAGACTTGAGGCGTAGAGAAATGGAAGCCAGCTGCGCTTTTGCATGATTACACTGAAAACATCATTTGCATCAGGGAATGAAATCCAAACACGCTCTGTAGATACGTATGGTTACCGACCAAAAAGCCCTCCTTGTCGCTGACGGCAGAAATTAAAGGCTTACCAGTGATGTCCCGTAGATTTGCATATGAAGATGAGTACCTATCCTGAATAATTTTCATAAACATCTTATTGCACACAAAGAACAAGCTCAATCGGCCGACATGAATGCTCTTCGTTACTGTGCTGTGTTGGGGGAAACTGCTTATGCACATAATCTAAGGTCTATTGTGTATTCATGACACTTTCACCTCAGGAGTCAAATCTGATGTTGTCAAAAATGGTGATAAAACTGTTCAATACCTTGGTGCGAGGTGTGTGATTTTCTTGAAGGTTCTCCTCAAAAATCCTGTATATCACATTCCAGATAATAAAACCATGTTCCGTCCTGGAAGAAAACAGAGAGAGGAAGCAGGTTAGGAGACATAGCAAGCCCAGTCTTGCGTCTGTAAAACATGGCAAACACTTATTCTTTCAAAATGGGTGACAGGGGACATCATTAAATAGTTCAGTAGGAGGAACTTTTTAATGTCTGCCAACATGAGTGAGTCACCACTGAGAGGTCTCTGCATATGTAGGACATAGATTTATTTAGAAAAACTCCAAAAAAAAAAAAAGCTACTAAAAATAATCGTGTTTTAATGCCAGATGTGTCAGTTTGTCATTGCCGCTTCAGATACAAGTTCTACATTTTGGTCTCTACTCGCTCGACCGTCATTAAGTGGCATCTTCATAAATTTTTCAGCTGTTGTCTGGTTCCCACACTGGCGATAGAGCCTGATTGCCGCTGTATGAAGTGCTATTCAGGTCACATCAGCTTTTAATGGTTGATTTATTAGGGCCCAACAGGGGCTTGGTGATAGGCTGCAGGACAAAGAGCCTGTTTTAAACTGCATTAACACTCTGCAGTAAATATCCCATACAACATTAGCATTTTGATGACCGCCTCCCCCAGTCACCTTTTGCGCCGTCTCGTTCCCCCCCCCCCTCCCCGTTCACATTTTGCTCTCCTGCTCTGCCTCTTCGCCTTCGTATCAATCCATCATTTCCATGGGCCACTTTCCTTCTTTTAGCCTTCGCGTCACTCCTCTCGTTACATTTTTCACTCATCGTATCCGATATGAACCTTTGCCGGGATCAAATCAGTGCATACAAGTAAAGAGGTTATGTTTCATTATGGCTGAATTAGTGAGTTTGACAGAGGTAAAGTCAAATTGCATTCAACTGTTTCGTCCTCACCTTCAAGGGTCAAAAAAACACGTCACCTTAAACCCCCCCCCCCCCTCTTTGAATGCAAACTAATTAAATCTCACTCGCAATCATAAAAGTGATGAGCACCACTGCTTTTGTAATTTGTGTCTGTGGCAGGTCAGGGTCTTGAATAATAAGCCATAATTAAAAAGTTTTAATCAGTAGTACTTTGTTTACAACGCGAACGAGGGAGATATCGCACCTTTTTTTTTTATTTTTTACTATTATTGAAGCCGTCACATATCAGACAACCCAATTATTAACGTTTATGTCAATAAGTCATTAACAAAGCACAGACAAACTAAATTGAGTGAAAAACATGTCCCTTTTTTTTTTTGTAGTGATCATCAGGTTTGATGTTGTGCATGTGTCCTTGATGAAAATGTTTTTTTGTTTTTTTTTTTCAAACTGTGCAGAGATACTACAAAAGGAAAAAAAAAAAAAAAATCTCAATTATATTGCCAAACTTCCAAATATCATCTGGGCACAATGGACGACCGAGCTTGGCTTCCGAACAAGCGCTAGGTTCCATGCTTCATCAAATCTGCTGTTCATTATGTTTGATCAAAATTGAGACTTTGGCAGAGAAAGCAGATGCCATAGGTCAATTCAGCTGAACCGCTGAGCTAGTTTGGTCAACATAGCATCTGCCAGTCATTTAGCGAGCCTGGAAGTGTTTGGAAAGGAAAACAATCACACCATATTGCAACAATCCTAACCACAAACTGTTGCAAAAAAAAAAAAAAAAAAAGAAAAAAAGAAAAAAAGGAGAGGCAGAGTTCACGAGACAAAAGAAAATAAAAGTAATATTCCAGACATTTAAACGGCCAGTGCTTGGCTTTCATCATCTGCTTACACCAGACCCCTTTTTTTTTGTTTAGATCTAATTCATGATCATTAAAGCAAATGTTACAAATTGAATGCTGCCTTCACACACGTATTTACCCCTGTATCCAGTGACGCCCGACTCTCTGATCTTCCTCGCTATCACAGCCAAAATTCAAACCTGCTCTCTAATAATCATCAGTGTTAAAGCACTGGCAGTAGAGCTGAAGCTTCCAAAATATCTTCAAAGGGTTTTGGACCAGAGAAATGTACACCAGGCAGTTCTAGGCATTCAAAGTAACCCTGTACCATTAATACTAGCATGTTCATTCCAAAGATATGCAATTTGCTTGAAGTACTAAGGCACGGATGACCCAATACTGAGTGAGATAGATGCTTATTAATGCAAGGTTGTTCATTAATGAAACTGTAGAGTTACTCAGGGCTGTGTTAAGTTTACACTGGAGTACAAAATAGCTTGCAACAAGGTTTCAGTGTTATCCTTGAAAGAGAAATCTGGTAACCTCCAAAGTCAGACCAAACCTGTTTTTGGTTTAAGGCTGCAACTGACAACTTTCTTTATAAATGAATCTGCTATTTTTTTAAATTTTGCTGAATTAGTTGTTGTGGTCTACAAACAGTCACAAAATAATGAAAAATTCCTGTCACTTTTTCCTGAAGGATAACATCTTCAGTTTTTTTTTTTGTCTAGACAAAAGTCCAAAACCCAAATATGCAATCACATTAGTTAAAGATCCTCACAATTGACTGTTCTCTCCTTCTCTCTTGCTGACTCTCGCTTCTCCTGGCAAACTTTACAACAATAATAACAGCGGCACATTTCTAGCAGGCAACTGTCAGTTTTGCCGCCTGAAACTGACGACTGCCGCTAACAGATTTTATAAAATGGAGCTTAGAGGAAGTTCAAGCAGGAAGACTATCTATTACTCATTCAGTCATTCTCATTCCTTTCTCTCTGTCTCTCTCTTCTCCCCTGCTTCTCCTGCTCACCACAATTCCTATCAGCCTATCACGTCTCAGCTGCCAAACTTCAAATCTGTTCTTCTCTCCGTCACTGTCAGCTGTCGTTTTCGGTGCGAATCGTCCTCAACCCCGTTCAACCTCCACTTCATCACGTCAACACCCGGGGTCTGAGATCACCAGAAGCCCCGCTCTTAATTCTCATCATCCAGATCTCAACATTCCCTTATTTATCACCAACCATCATCTTATGATGGTGATAAATACTCTCCTATTCTACTCTCGCCTTCACTTCCCCCCTTTATAAATATAATGACATGACAATGGGGTCTAATTGCCAAAGACTTTTCACATTTTCACCTTATTATGAATGTTCAATAAAAGTATCACTTATAAAAATTGAATCTCTCCTCATTGAACTGTATTAACTTGCTAATTAAGCTAACATTAGCTCCATGAGTTGGTTGAAAACACCATCTTCTGCTGACATGTTAATATTTCCAGCTGACTCATTAGCAATTAAGCAAGTGTAAAGGGGGTCGTTGTTAAGCACTTGGCATGATACTGTGCTATACTGAGAATAAAGTAGTTAAGCAAACAGTCACTTGAGAAGAAGGGCATTTTTCCTGTAAAATGACTTAGCTGATTGATTGTAAATCAAAAAAGATGCCAATTCATATTATGTTAATTGACTAATCAATTAGTTGACATCATTTAAAAAGGATGCAGAAAAAAAAATATGGTACTTATGTTATGGGTTAGCTTGCTATGAACTTTTCGCTGGCTGCTAAGGATATGCAACCAGTCAGTATTACAGAGAACAAAGAGGTAATGTGAAAGATTTTTTCTTGACAAGGGAGCCTGCCAGGATCGCTAAGTGACAGATTCCCCATTACTGAAATGCCCAAGAGGAGGTATTTGGCAACCTGATAGCATTAGAAAAAAAAAAAAAAAGTCCTAGGAAGAAATTATTCGGCCTTTTTCTTTTTCACATTATCTACTGTACTGAGTTTTTAGTTCCCATGGCGGAAGGAGTGTTTTCTAAATTACAAAGTGATGAAACACAGACAGAGTATCCTGCTTTCACTGCCACGAACTTGCACCCAAATTTGATTTCACACTCCCAAAAGTGATTCATTACAGCGCAGTGTGCTGAACATCGTTGGTGAATGTGGTCACAGGAGCAACAGACCATATGTCTGACCACACCCCAAACATAATGTAGGGTGTAATTGTGCCTTTCTTCTATGAAAAAATGTGGAGTTTCATTATCCTTTATCATGTTAGCTTAAAATAGGAAGAGAAGGGTGAGGTGTAAATATAATTTTACAACAATCTGAGCAATCCTTCTCTTGTATTTATGTGCATGCATTCTCTGCATTGTAGCAGCGAACTAGCATTGCCCTGACTTCTACTGTATGTCTCAATTAGCTCACAAAGTCACATTGATGAATAGATCTAGATGTAGGAGCTGGTCATTGTGGACTTAGTTTCATCTAAATAAGTGTATAAAATACTTGAATGTAAGTACAATATGTTTAATCTGAAAAAAAAGTAATTACACACTTGATCAAAAGCATATGAAATAATTATTAGCTCAGGGTTTTCCCTGCCTAAAGAGAGCAGTAGAAAATAT
This sequence comes from Thunnus thynnus, assembly GCF_963924715.1. NCBI lineage: Eukaryota > Metazoa > Chordata > Actinopteri > Scombriformes > Scombridae > Thunnus > Thunnus thynnus. Next base: position 11,466,519 of record NC_089538.1, on the reverse strand, counting down.
TACCAAACAGAACAGAAATGAAAAGCAAAAATATGACACAAAAACCCAATTAATATATTTTTGTGATATTTCGTTGTGTGCTTCTCCACAGCCTGTGTTGCTGTGCGGTTACCTCAGCCCCAGGCTTTAAGGTAGACAACTAATCAAGATGAAAAGCACTGGGGCATGAATTTGACCAATTGAAGGAAAGCAGGGCAGGATGAACAATACTCACGCCGCCTCAAGGCAAAAGTTGCATATTGTCGTTTTTTGGGCATTCTTGAAATACATTTGAGGCTGGAGTACCAGCTTATCATTGTTGCCTACGTATAAGAAAAAAAAAAAAAAAACTGTCATGAAAACAAAAGCACATATGAAAAAGCAGCGGACGCATGCAGCCGCTGTATGACTGATCCAAGTCGACAGCCTGTGGTGTGTCTCTATAAAAGCATTTACTGAGGCATAGCACCGTGGCCTGCCCAAAGCTCATCAAAGAGTGGCTTATTTTATCAGCCAAGTGGAAAATGTGCTGAGAAAGAAAGGGAGAGGCAATAGTGAGGAAGTCAGCGAGAGTAACTAAGCTATTGTGCCCATCGCTGACCCAAACACCCGTGTTACAGTAGTCACGGGCGCTCACAACAAAAGCCTTAATCGGCGGAGCAGGGCTCTAAATTAAATGACCCTGTGGTTGTGACACTGTAACTGACAAGCCAGCCTGTGCATGCTGAGGCCAAAGGCAAAAGAGATATGGCTAATGAATAGAAAATGTATTGAAACGGTGGCATCTTTTACAAGTGGAGCCAACCCTGAGTAACCTACATACTCCTGAGTGAAGTATACGCCGTTAGTAGTAAGAACTACTTAAAGTGTTGAAGCTATTTCATACTTTACACAGACTTTCAAATAGGCTGCTCTCAGAGAAAGAAAAATACCAGGCTTCATGAAGATTTCTTGTGCACCCTCAGGTAAACTGCACTTCTAGTATAACAGACCATGACTTTCACCAAATGTAACTATTACACCTTAGAAGGACACAGGCTACGTACGTTTTTTAAATGCTTAAATTGTACCAACACTTCAGAAAGGTACAGGCATGGGAGAGTAATTCATCACTACATCAAAGTGTGAAATACAAACAAGCCCTTTGTTCACGACATGTAAATTTAACTAATTAAATTGTGCTGTTATTATCAGTTAAGTAACCATAGACAGTCAGGGAGTGCTCATTCGGAAGGAAGGAAGAGCTTACCAACCGAAGTCAATGGGCAACATTTATAATGCATGGGCAGCATCCCTACCCCCAAGGGTCACATTAAATTCAGGGAAGCTGATAACAACAGACTGAGGTCGCTGGCAACTGCAGAAAGATTATGTATAGTTATGTGTCTGCTTTCTCATTCCTTAGTCTCACTCTAATTCTCTGCTTCGTCACTTTCTCAGTATCCACTTGTCTCGTGTCATGGATTCTTTCCCTCTCTTCTCTCGACATCTCCACTATTAAAGTCTTTATCTTTACGTACCCCCCCCCCCCCCCCCCCTCCCTTCTCCACCCCCCACCAACACCCCTCAAGTTCCTATTCCTCTCTCAGACTCTATGTTGGCATACCAATGAGAGGAAGTGATGAGGGACGTACAACGCAGAACACTACTGTCTGTCCCCGGAAGACTTTCTTATGCCCGGACCCTAATTGGCCTTAATTAGAAAGGGATGAACCTTGGGATATGAGTCTGCAGGTTATGATGTATGTATGTATTTATATATGCAAGTATGTGCTCTCCTTTGCGTGTGTTCCTGTTTATTTTAATTTATATTTTTATACGTGGGTGTATGCAAGCTCATGTGTTTGAATATTTATGTAAATATGGTTTTGTAGACCATAGATTGCTTCTTAAACCAAAACGAGATTTCTATTATCACATAATCTCAACAGCAATCCCAGCTCAGAGATTATTCTTTATATCTTTGGCGCCCGATACTAAATGCATGAAATACATTGTCAGAAATAAGCTGTCAAAATGCTACACATTCACACAGCGATTTTCCCTTCATCTGGGCCATGGAGCTGTTTACCTTAGCAAGGGAATATCATTATGATAATCACGCTCGTCTTTATTTGGAATACATACATATTCCCACCACGATGACCAACCTTGCAGCTGAACATAAAAGTCAATAGAGAGGAAAATTGTATGGGTGACACTAGTGAGACTTGACACCATAGGTCCTTCAAGAAGGTGTACGTTGTGTGCAAGTACAATCAGCCATTTAACGTTTTTCTTTTGATGATAACGCCATATGGAGAGGCACATTTGTTCTGTGGAGGGTTACCGGTCAAGGCCATGGAGAGGTGTGCAGAGAGACGGAGAGGATGTACTTGAGATGAGTGCCGCAAGACATCAGAAAGGAGGATTACCTTCAATGGGTCATGAATGATATAGTGCTCTCCAAATGTGTAATTTCAATAAAAATTATGTCATTCTCAAACTCATTTTAATGTAAACAAGGACTGGAACTAGTGATTTTTTATAAAATGTTAGAAAATAAGGAAAAATGCCTATTGTAAGTTCCCAGAGCCCAAGGTGTCATCTTCCAACTGCTTATTTTGTCAAAGAAACTGTTGGAAAAACCCAAAATGTTTTGGTTTATACTCATATAAGACTGAGAGAAAAGCTGCAAACTCTCACAATGAAGAAACTGCAGCCTTATTTTTCTTTGATAATTGACAATTATTGGGTGATCAAAATGGTTTTAATTCAATTCTGTGAATTGACAAATCAATTAATAGAGTAAGCTCGAATATCATTAACTGATTACTAAAAGGGTTGCTGATTAATTTTCATTCAATTAACTAATCATTTCTATTTTAATTCAACCCAAACTTATTTGCTACACATGAGGAAGGGGCATTTACTAAGCCCCCTGTATAGCTTTCCTCTTAAAAAACAGAAAATCTGCAACTGATTGAAGATGTGGATCGAGTTACAGGTAGTTTACTTCTGAACCCTGTTTCCATGTGCACCCCGACCAACCTCGCTGCCCTTGCCCTCCCCACCCTGACAAATATGGAACTTGACCCTTTCTGAATTCTGAGGCCAAACTGCACACTGAATATAACCTTGGCATAGGCGAGGGGAGTGAGGTGTGTTTCCAATAAACTCAAGTCTTTGAGTGTGTGCATGTGTGTGTGTGTGTGAATGAGCATGTATGCATGCTTTGTGTTTATGTGAAATTCAATTGCGTATGTCTCTGTGTATACATGACTTTGTCTTTACATATGTCCACCTAATCGTGAGTTTATTTGTTCCTATATGACTGCTTTTAAGTGTGTGTGCCTGTTTATGTGTGTTTGTGCGCATGGGTTCAATAACCATGTGTGCAGCCGGGGGGCTCTGGAGTGTCTCAGCACCCAAGGCGCCAAGGACATGGCTTGACAGGTGTGTGTTGAGGAGCTAGTGGTCTGCAGAGGAGGATCGGGCAGCAGCACAATGTGCCCATTCAGGCCTGGAAGGAGACAACCGAGATATCGCAGGACCCCTGTGAGGAGGAGAAGGAGGAGTGGAGGGGGAGTGGTCATCTAGGGGCACATCAACCTTTCACTGTGCCTACAAAGAAAGACATAACTATAACTGCATTGACACAGTAATGGGTTGTCTGACCTCATGCTGGGTAGCTGTCTACCAGTTTGTGACGGATTCAGGTTTGCTACAGTTCCTATAGTAGACAGACAGATTCCATTGTAATGGGGTGAGTTTAATGTGGAACTATAGATATAAAAAGGTGAATATTGAGAATAGCAGTGACATTACGTAGGCCAAGATTGGAACCACTTGGACGACTTGACAGTGAATAATTTTGAGGCTTATATACTGCACTACATTATATAGAACAGTCTGTTTTTATTACATTTTCCCTGGTATGTGCCAAATCTGTCCATGGAAAACAAACCATTGAAATCAAGGAGAGAAAAAAAGACATTTGCTTTTTTCTTAACCGTCACTGAAAAACCAATGTCCACCATCAGCCAAATGCCACTAACAAGTGTAACTGGTTTGACAAATTTCCCATTTGGCATTCATTCCCCATTTACAAGAATAAGTGACCATTCAGGTAGTAAAATATTTTATTATCTCTGAAATTAATAACCAGTTGGGGGAAAAAGATTTTTTTTTTCTTGTAATTTGAGTAATTTAAGTACTAAGACATGCATGTGCACGGTCACTGAATTATGGGTTCAAATATAGCTCACTGCATACCAATGCACACGCGGACACACAGACACATACTATACACACAAAGAAAGAACTCACATGACAAATCACTGCGATACACAAGCTAATGGCAGGATGTGACAGAAATGGCCGCTGTCTGGAAGAATTACATGGCTGTGTGGTCCATACGTCCTTAACGCACGTCTGACAAGAGCTTTTAAAAACACACACAATGCCACCAGCACTGCTATCCATGCAGAAAATTGGACAGCCATCCTTCAGCTCAGACATAAATCTGTGGGGTAGCAACACGCATCGGAGAGCAATATAGTATAGAATGAGTCTCTGCTGAAACCAAAAAAGTAATTGAATAGAGGATGAGTATAGACAGAATGGGATGAGAGTCGAAGGAAAACATGTCGTATGAATTTGATGCTCTGTGAGAGAATGCTTTCAGGAAAGACGTAGCGAGGACAAATCTGCTCAAAACAAATAACCACCAAATCATCACTGAAGAAAGAGGCGGCTAAAAAATTGGGAAATAATCAGGGAAATACAGAATTTTTGTTGCAAAATCTTGCAGCACTTGTACTCTAACCCTAACACTTTCCACACCTTTCCTGTAAGAATTCCTCCACTATATCCGGTTACACAACATATCCAACATCAGCAAGATAACCTTAACCTACATACTGGCTGTTGCCATATACTACACACCAGAGGTCTCTCCAGCAGCAACCTCTGAGTCCCAAGGCACTAAATCACATTTGTAGAGTCATATTAAACACGTAGCCCTGAGGAGAGTAAAAGCTCAGCAAAGAATGATAGGCATCTTTCTATCACTGAAAGCCTGCACTGCATTATTCCGTGCTAGTGGCTGATGTGATAGCATGTGGCAATCGGCTGCTTTAAAGTTACTATATGGGCTGTGGAGACGTGTTCAATTCTTCTCGGGCGCAGGAAGAGAAAAGGACAATGTTCTCATCAGGTCACCTGCAATGAGCAAATGTGACTGAACTGAATGGATGGGGAAAAAAGAAATGGTGGCTAGCTTTGCTTATGCATTGCCACAATGTAGGGGGAAAATGGTTGGCTTGTTGGCAATCAGTGTTTGAGCTGAAAGGGCTGCATTGACAGAGGGAGAAAGGGAGAAATGAAAAGCGTGAATGTTCAACAATATGTGCTTTGGCTGGCAGTACAGAACAAGGTATGGATAACCTTTATGCTATGCTCTTAAAGCACGCCTGAAGCCTCCTAAATCCCACCTCCAATGTCAGACTGTCACTAGAAATGTCAAATTTAGTCATCTGAACAGGGATGCGACTGCCGTGCAAGAAAAAAAAAAAAAGGTTGGCTGGGGTTGTGAGAAGAAACCAGAGACAATCATAATGGTGAGCAGCAGTGTGCTGTCATTACCAGTGCTCAATGCTCAAATGAATAGGGAGCTGCATACTAATGGAAAGCCAGGTCTTTGAAGCAACTAGCATATATTCACACTACTCTCCTGCTGGTAGCTTCTAATTTGGTACGTTGCAAGTACAGCAAGAGCAGAGTCGTTGCCACAGCTGTCTAATTTTACACATTGTTCTATAATGTTTTATTTGTGTTCTCAGTGAGTATTGGAAGGATTTCACTTATGCAGTGAAGGATATTTTATCCAAAGTGATATCTCAACATCTAATACATGGATTGGCATGAGATTTTCTACATAATGGTTCCAACACAATGTTTGCTGATCCTCTGACTTTTCCTATAGCATCACCATTAGACTGACTTTTTTGGTTTTGGGTGAAATTTCTGTACCAGTGGGTTGACATTGGCCCAGACATTCATGTCCCCATGAGGATAAATGGTGCAAACATTCTTCTAATGCCATTTTCTGGTCAAAATATTGATTTGTCCAGTATTTTGGCTTAAGACCCATTACTTGCAAAAATTATGACATTCTTATCAGCCTCAACTGTACTTTGTGTTTCGTGCTGATTAGCAAATGCTAACAAACTAAGCTAAGATGGTGAACAAGGTAAATATTATACCCACTGAATATCAGCACATTAGCACTGTCATTGTGAGCCTGTTTTAATGATGACGTTAGCATATACTGTAACTCAAAGCACCAAGTCAGTTGACTTGAAATGCAGAAATGGCTCCTGAATTTGGTATCAGTTCCCAAAGCTGTTGAAGTGATACCTTTGACCTTCTTGCTTTTTACCTGTTATGGTTTGGCATGTTGTTTTTGTTAGGTCTTCTAGGAATCAGGTCGGGGGAGTCAAATTTCATTTTAACTGGGCATAATAACTCATTCCAGCTATCTAGTGAAGGTAATAGTATAGCAGGGCACCAAATGGCAAACCTTCCCACAAGTCACAGAAACTATATATGACAGTCAGCATATTTTCTGGTTTCTGTTACTTAGGTCATGTATAGGTCAGGAATGAGATTTTAGAATGGGGTTCGGGGGGCATGAGATTGGTTCAGCATATTTTGCATGCCATTAAAATTGTATACGGCTCAACAAAAACAAACTGCCAGTGCATGGTAACAGACACAAGGAGACAGATGGCTGCCGGAGTGGGGTTTCTTATGCATGACGAATTGTCGCATCTGCTGGTGTGACTGTGCAAGGCTCGCGGTCAGGGGAAGTTCTCAAGAAAACAGGAGGAAGCGTCATCTGAAAACAAGCAAACAAAAGCCAGACTGGCATCTGTTTCTAAAGTAACTGATCTTTTTTTAGTTCAGAGTCATCTGCAATAGCCAAGTCAGTCAGGAATCCTGCAGGGACCTGAGGGCAATCAAGGTGGCAGTCATTCTCCCATTACCCAGGTAAGGTGACATTCTGCCAAAATAAAGGCTTAAGATCACTGGAAATGGCACCTGAAATGGGTATAAATCCTTAGGGGAAACCTGTAGAAAGAGCTTAAAGGATCCATCCGCAAGCCTTGCCACACCTTGTCATCCAAGTTACAAAAATCCACACCGAAGGTTGGCCAAAGTTTGTCAGATGTCAAAACACAACACAGAACACAAAAACCATCAAAACTCTATCAAGGTGAAGTGCTTGTGTGGCCCCTGTCCAGACCTGCCTGGGTTCCTATTCAATTCAATGGCATTTCTTAATTGGATGTGAGGGATGGTTTGACGTACATGCTCTCATTGTATTAAAAAGAAAGCAGAAAAAAAAGGCCATGCATGGAGCCCCCCGTCCCCCCCTTGTTTGACTGCAGCAATAGAGAAGGTTACAATTGTCTCTCCCTCCCTCCAGTACATCCACAGATGCAGAGAAAAATCAATGCACAAAAAGCACTTCATTCCTGCTCAATTTCATCCTTTACTGCCAGTATAATTAAAAGTGGCTTCTACCGTCTTTCCAATCCAAATTTCCCTGTCAGCTGGAGGTAGCCTGCTCAAAGTCATCGGCGCTAAATTCAGGAAAAAAGCCTTCTCTTGGGACTGTTATGACATCTGGTATGCAGGACTCATGCCGACAGTATGGAAAGTCGGGTTATTGACATCTACACTGTGGCAATTCACTGGATGAGAATATGCACTTTTTTTTTGCAGTGATAGATACTATACAACAGGGAACAACCAATCCAACAATGGGAAAAGCAGTGGAAACACTTTATTGAAAATTTCAGGGGGTCCTGTTTAATTATGAAACTATGGCTATTTGGTTTTTTTCCTCTTATAGATCCAATCCAACTTGGAAATTGTGGCTGCAACAATTGAGACAAAAACTTATCAACAACAAAGCAGAACCTCTTTTGTAAAAGAAACCCATTCAATACTATTTCTAAAGCAACATGAAGAGTATAAATAATTTCACACACTCTTTTGGAAAACACACAGTTTCCTGCACTGGTAACATCAGCTGAGAGACAGAAATTAGCAAATTACCTGTATGTCACGGCTGCATCCAAGCTGCTGGACCAATTACTGTATTTCTGCTCTGTTGCAATTGTAAAGGGCTCTCCAGCTGTGTTTGACACAAAGCTGGCTTAGGGAGGCTTAATACTGACCAAAAACATAAACACGATTACAGGAGCCTAACCTTTCACGGCATCCGTGAGTGACAACAGAACCTCTGCTAAATGGACCTTTGGTCTGGAGCCGCCAAAAGCGGTAGAGTGTGTCTACCGCAAGAAGCTTTGGCTATCGCTGTCGCTTTGGGGAAGACTGAACAGATAAGAAATGGTGGAACAAAGCAATCCTTGTTGTCTATACCAATCAATAATGGGCTGTTCATTAGAAGAGACTGTATAGCACATGGAATTAACAGAAAGGACAATGCATTAAGAAAGAGAAACCACAGGCACGGGTGTAATGAAACTGGATTACAGATAACTCCAGCATTCCACTGATGACTTCCAAGGCAATAACTACACCTACCTTATTAATCATTATGGGCAGAAATTCCATAAAGGGTTGACCTACAGTGACCTGAGTGAGCTCATTGTCTAGTGGCATGCTGCAGTTTCATATTTTCCATGTGGAACTAGTATGGCACTGTGTTAAGCTATTTGCTCGATGTCAGCCTGACTTTTAACAACATTTATTATGTATGAGAGGGTAAAAGGGGTCCATGAGAAGATTATAAAAGCTTAACATTTTGATGAGATTAATCTAGCTATCAATCTTTGCATGCATACAGTAGTGAATCAATTATAACGTGGCAGTCGATGAACAAATAACATTTTTTTATCTCTGTGACTGTATGTTCTGAGCTGCTTGAGAACCTTGAAAACTTTAATTGGAATAAAAGCTATTCCCGCACCATTCACCATATGAAAATGTATATCATGAGGTAGGCATGTCAAGTGTACTATTGTGGGGAGGAAGAGGGGGGTGGCAACTATCAATGCAGCATCTGTCAGAAGATAGAGTATCACTGTGGAGAACAGGAAGGGAGTGGATGTCAGTTGCCTGGAGAGGACAATCTGACATCTCAACTCCCACTGTCTGTCACTCTGTCTTCCCAATGATGTATGGATGTTCTATGGTACTGCTCACCCAGCAGAACTAGTCAATACTACCATGCCGAGGAATGCTATAGCGAGACAATGGGAGACTGTGACCCTTGTTATGGAATGACAAAACTCTATGAAGGTGGAGGGGAAAGGAATGGGGCTCAAAAGGGGGAGGGTGTGGTTTTTTTTTTTATTCGATATCACATAGTCAGCAATCCTGTGGTGGCATTTGAATGTTTAAACGTTAGGAGAACATCTTTTCAAATGCTGAAAAAAGCTAATCCAGATCCATTTACAGAGGGAAATTTTTGGTTTGGTTGTGTTTGATTTATTGACAATAATCTAATATATTTATAAAATACAACATATATCATAATTGGTAAGGGTATAAAAGCATAAAGTCCTATTTTCCATCATTATCCTTAGAGTTTACACAGTCCACCAACCTTTATCATGATGGAGACTGCTATTCAAGGTGTGACATTAAGAAACAGCGCATTTCATTAATGCAATTACTTGTAATTTCACATCGTACATTACATGTACCTTTTATAGTGTTTTACACTATGAACTTCTGCACATTTCTGGTCAATATCCTGTGCAATTCAACAGCTCTTTTCACTTGGATTACTATATTTTACTTTTAGTTGTAAATTGCCTTTATATATTTATATTACCTATCTTTTGAGGTAGTTGTATTTTTCTCTTTCTTTGTATATACACTTCTGTTTTCTCTCATCTTCTATCTTTTGATTGTTATGCACCACAACACCAAGGCAAATTCATTGTATGTGCAAACCTACTTGGCAATAAATCTGTTTCTGATTCTGTATTAAAAAAACAAAAAAAAAACAAAACTAAAATATGAGAAAAAGTATATTTATGAACAGACAATCAATATGTTTTCAAGGAAGCGGACAAGGTATAATTGACACCCTGAAAAAGGAATGAATTAAAACATAAAACATGCTATCTAGCAGCCATTTGCCATTGAAGTGCTACCTGGTCTACATCTATAGTTTAGTATGGTTCATCCTAAACACTGGGTAGTGAGCCTTGTATTCTCTAAGTACACTTCAACAGATTCCACACATTAGCACCTCAAGGTGTATTTGCCATTAACTGGAGGGTGGGCTCTGAACACCAGCTGAAATTTTCAGTCCGCTGAATGAAAAGTTCCATCCAGCCCTTGAACCAAGGTGATGTCCCTGCGTAGGCAGACAAGAGGAAAAGACCCCCCGTTTTCTAGCTCCTCACCCGCGGGGGCTCTGTTCCTGCCTGCACACCAGCACCGTTATCTGCTGCTTATTATTTGGCTGAATGAGCTGGAGCGGGGCTCACGGGGCTCGCTTCTGACATAATGACTGATTACAGTCTTGTGGCTCCCCTCTAAGAAATCCCACAGTTGCCACCATTGCACCGCAGCGGCTCAGCATCACAGGCAAGACCAATGCACAAGCAGATGAGGGGGGGGGGGGTTGCTGGTCTTTTCCAGTGACAATGTTACTGCTACCCAGTCCTCAAGCTGTCAGGACTGACAGAGACACTGTTGGACCCCTGGGTCATCAACATGCTGCCTTGTTAACAACTGCTTCTTCTAAGTAAAGGGCTGAACTGGGAGTAATGTTAGATATTTCTATTTCCACACTCCAAGAAACGTGACTAAATAATGATCCATGTATCACAATTCGCTCTTGAATATTAAGGCGCACATTTGCCATTTCTCCTCCCCTGCAGAACTGCGATACATACTAATGCATACAGACATTTAAGCCCATAAGGAGTAATACGTGTAACATGAACCATCCATACCGCACAGCCTTATAAGACACCATGCATCCTTATGAATGTGGCATACAAATGCATGCAGGTATGACAGCAGTCTGAAAACAACACAGAACAGGCTCTGTCAATAGCGACTGTTTCCAAACAACGAGGAGAAGTCATTCTGTCAGCACTTTTCAAACGCCAGCTTTCAGGCAGTCAATTAAGTTCAAGGTGAGACAAAAATGTGTTGTCATTTAAACGGTTTTGCTCCACTGGGGCGGTGCATCAATTCAGTCATCTCCATTCCAGAGGTGACAAAGGGCTGGCAGGGAAGTTTATATTTGCTAGTGGATACACAGTTTTCTGCTGTCATTATAGCAGCCTGAGATGAAGCGGGATAGCAGGTGTACGCAGCGCCTAGATTTAAAATGCACCGTTCCCGTGAGCAGGGGGCTCATAAAGACGGGAACGAACAAGAGACTACTCTATCGGAGCCCGCTCTGGCTGAGGCAGTCAGCTCTCCCAGATCTCAACCCCCCCACCCCTCTCCCCACTCCCACACACCTAAATCCAATCCTATGCTATCGATTAGGAAAATCAATTTGGTCTAAGTCAGAAGCACAGAGGGAGATGCTGAAATGCCGCAATACATTTTGAAGTCACAAGTGGAATCAGATTCTGATCAACACACAATGAATACACCCTCTTTTAATGCATGACAAATACGCCTTCTCTTAATTAAGAAAAGAGGAAACGACCTCACATAATCCAAGCATAAATCCTTCATTGTGGAGTTATCCACCTGTATCAAAACGCTTTAATTATCCGCCTGCAAAAAAAAAAAAAAACCCAAAAAAAAGAAAAACGCTTATACCCTCTGTAAATCTTATCAAGTATGATAGGAGGAATGGTATTTTAATTTAAAAACATTCAGCAGGATATTGTAATCAACATTTCTGCAAGGCATTCATGCTTTGTGTTCCATTACAAGCTCTTTTGAACTGGAAGGCTGAAAGAGTGGCAGGATTTCATGCAGAATGAAAACATGTTTTAATGGAATTTTTATCCAAATATAATAGTGAAACAATATTACACTTTATGTTCTTCAGTGCGCCGGCATGTTTTAAAGATACTGAGGAGCTACAGTAACACTTTTAAAGGCATCCAAAAAAGGTCTATTCTGTATCAGTCTTTTACCCAATCTACCTCATTTGATTACTTTAACAGAACAAAGCATGAATACAAGTGACCAATTGGCATTTTTCTGTTAAGAACATTACATAGTGCTTTACTATAGGTTGAAGGTGCACTTTAGTGACAGCTGGTATAAGACTGAGAGTGTAAAGTTGCTCTGCACAAATCTGAACCTGATATTTGCAGATACAGCAGCCTGTGAACAAGGAGGCTATCTTCATTTCTCTTTGCTGGCCAATTAGTGGTCAGATCAGGAGGTCCCAATGGTTTAGGGAGGCGTAAATACTAACCGTCATTTCCATTCATTTGTATGCGGCTGCAGGTGCACTACCTTATTATGTATTCAAGCCCAAACCTGCCTCCCAAACAGGCCATAAATTAACTTCTTTTAGAGCTTCAGTCTCAGAGAAGCATTGCATCTTTGTTTGAATTCTCTTCACTGGTCTAAAGTTCAGGGGAGGGAAAAAATACCCCACCTCAGAACAAAGAAAGGCCGTCAATATTGTTGCAAAAAACCCGGTTTCATACTGTAAAATGCACATAGACAAAAAGGTCTCAGATTTTACAGAGCAGTAAAGAGGTTGATGCACTGCAGCTCGGTTAGATTTTGTCAGTTTGATAGCTTTTGGATATCTTTTAACACCACCAACAGCGTCGTAAGGGTGGCTTGGATTGCTTTAAATGCTAAGTTGACATTTTTGGGTTCATATCTGCACTCCAGCAGAGCAAGTATCCTTTTCACTCTTAGGTATTCATTTTCCTTGGGCCAGTTCGCCCTCAATAGGAGCGAGGGTTAACAATATCATACAACAAGCACCTTTTTTGGGATAAAGACATGAACAGCGTAAATGTCAGTGCTAATTTCATCACAAAGGGGGCGACTGACTTGATCGTTGTACTCATCACTGGTCAGATATACTGCAGCGGCATACTGTAAGCCTTCCACGAGCTTATCCGCAAGGAACGTTCTTATAAGAATTACTGCGGCAATAGAAAGATCTCCATCTCTGTTCATGAAAATGAATGCCCTTCTGCATTTAGATATGCAGAAGCTAGTTAATGCTTTACGCTCATGTTCCCCTGGCAAGCAGCTTTTGTATCTCCGCCGGCAGAAGTTGTCGAGTGTTAAAATGTTCCTGCTAAGTGTTTGACCCCCTTAGGGACAACTTAACTAAGTGTCACATTAAGGGCAGAGGGGTGGCTTGCAGATAATTAAAACTGCAGTCTAAAACATAAGAATTTTTCCAAGCACACTGTCAGCAGTCATGGTAACATATACACTTGAGCTTGCGTACCAGCCTTGCAGGCCTTTATTAAAATTGAATGCATAAATTAAAGTGACGTGACAGTGGAATTCAAAACACAGCTGAAGCTTATTGTACTGTGAATGTAACAGTAGAAACTGCATTGTAGGCTGAAATTGATTTTATGGTTAACCAGCGGTATTATTCTCCACTTTTTAACAATGCAACGTCTTTTCCTAAATCCACATTTGTTTTCCTATTCATCGCCAGGATTACAAGTCAAAGGGTTAGCCAATAAAATATTTCATGACCTCACCCGATCCTCAACACACACACCAGACTCAGTGAAGTGGTATGAAATCCCCTGCAAATCCGTTAGTGATTAAAAAAAGACTCATCAATACCCCACACGCCCATTCTTTCTTATCCTAACCGCTTTTTGGTTGTAAACCAGCCACGGAGAAAGGTCCTGTGTCAAAACCTTTGTGTCCAAGCTCTTTATGAGACAGGACAGCTAAAGTGTTGAAAGGCAGAGACCTCGAGGACCTTTCCTCGGCCATGCTTTCTTTTTTTTTCAGCTTTTGCTTTTCTTCTTTTGTGACATTCCTGCCAGAAAAAGGGCCCCAGCAGACCAACCTGTCTCACTCTTAAAAGCATGATAATTCCTGTCACTGGGACCTTGGAATACAATACAGTAAGTGGTCTGCCTTATCTTTTTTGCCGCAGGTTTGAATATCATAAAGGATAAACATTTTATATGTATATGTATATGATATATATATATATATATATATATATATATATATCACTGGGGTTACACAGGACATAAGGCCACCCATTATTAAAAATCACAGGGGGGAAAAAAAACATCCAATATAAGGCATCATATTCCTCCTCTGAGCATGTTTCTGTGATTCTTAACATGTCAGCATCCAGCCGCAGGGATAAACAATCATTCAACTGCAAAATAAGTAATACAATCCATCATTCAGACAGCCTGTGTGAAAATTCAGGATGCGCCACTTCTGTGGTGTTCTGATTTTCAAACTCATCAAGGATCTCATTCAGTGATGCCCAAGAGAAGTCAAAAATATGTCTGATCTTTCAAGATAAAATCGTGTCATATGAAAAGAGATTTAACATAAAAGGTTTCAATCTAAAGAGCCCGTAGTTTGAATGTGCAAAAACACCTCAAGGTATAGTCACGTTAAACTTCTGTCAAATGAAACTGCACCAAACTTTAAAAAAAAAGGATAGATGTCATGGTTCTAATGGGGGTCTGGCAGTGTAATATTTTACAGAAAAATGTGACGGCACATCACTAGAATAATGACTTCTCCATTTCCAAACACAGTACATCCACCAATCAAAGTTAATCAAGGTTGAACTCTGTCTTCCAAGTCCGCCAAATCCATCCATGACATCACACCAACACAGGAAACCAAGGCTACAACTAAAAATGATTTTCATTATCAAATAACCTACTGATTTTTTCTTCAACATTTGAATAATTATGTTTATAAAATGTCCAAAAATGGATAAATGGGTATCAATTTCCCACAACCCACAGTGACGTCTTAAAATGTCTCCAACCAACAGTCCAAAACCCAAAGATATTCCATTTGCCATCATAAAAGACTAAGAACACTGGCAAGTATTTACATTTGAGGCTAGACCCATTTTTGCAGAACAAATGGCTTAAAAGACAAACTGATTGTCAAGAAAGTTGCAGATTCATTTTCTGCTGACTGACTAATTGATTAATCATCTAATCATTCCAGCTCTAAAGGAAACACATGCTTGGAATGTGCGGTCGTATGGATTTCAATTGAAACGAATGGGAGACGGGGTGTAATGTGACCGTATCTTTATCCTTCGAATTGAAGCCACCAATGTTGCAGATTCCATGAGTGAAAGAGGCTACTGAGTGGTTGTCATGGAGACCATCAAGTTTGCTGGAACTGTAATCCACTTTCTACAACGTAACTGTAATTCCTTAACAGGTTTTGTCATCGCCACCTCAACTGAACAATTTTTCTGACTTTGATCAATAAAAACACTGATTAATAATTTCTCTCATTAGTGTTTATGTGCGTGTGGTTGGTGGGAAGGACATTAAAAAGTAAATCAAAACAGCTGACCCCAAGAGAGACAACTATACAGACATTCAGATGGAGAAAATATAAATCCAACATCTGAAACGCCATCTGAGGAAAACTGTACTTGACTTTGAACATTGAATGCATTTATATGCAGTAGCATGCCAGATCACCACAGGCAAAGCACTTTGGTACATAGACATAAAAAGTTATTTATTCACTCAGTGATTGTGATATACTGCTTTTCAGTCCAAAGTCTGTTTCTTATTTGGACACATAGCTGTTAGAGTTGGTTTTAACTTGCTTAGACTACCAGAGGAGGGAGTGTGTGCAGCATTAGGACAGTTCAGTTATTGTCAAATGAGCTGTCGGTTCAAAGAAAGTATTAAATTAATTTAAAATCCTTAACGTTGTACTTTTATATTAGGCAGACCCACTCTTGTGGTAATGATTATTATAGTAATAAAAAGGAAGATTAAAAACACTAATTGCTAAAGGAAATCTAGTGTTTAAATCCATCACAACTTCCTTAAACATGAGCTACATAGCAAAAACGATGTCGTCAATACACAGGAAACGTGCACATGTGACTGACAGATGACTTTTTCAACCGCTACACTTTGAAGAATGGTTATCCAAATTGATACAGCAGTAAAAGCCCTCGCTGTACATAATGAGCCATGAAGCTGTGCCCCACATAAGCTAACCTAATGAAGAAAATTGGAGAGCCCATGTCTATATTCATACTGCGACGACAAATTGGATTCCTCCTGGCTTGCTATCATGTCCGAAAAGGCAAAAAAATCAAATCAAATAAATGGAACTGGCAATGGGAAGAAACGCAAATTCACTTGCTGAAAAAAGCTACACTATATCATCGAAGGGGTGAAAAGGGAACATCACAGAGAGTGGGATTACATCTGAGGAACAATACGAATGACCCAAAGAAGAAACAACATGCTTCCCAGCGAGGGTAACAAATTAACCCATATTAGTATTATACAACACAACAGGAAGAAATATGCGCCAGAACAAAGTGTTGCACTGTAAAACAACATACAAAAGAAAACACTCCACAGACTAAAAGGGGAGTCTGAATCACTCTTTCATGAGGCCTCTAAGTGTTTTAGGGGTGATGGGTTCTAGGCTTCTCTGGGGAAGAAAAAAAGATTAAATATTCATTTTAAAGAGCTGAGAGTAGACATTTCCAAAACATTTAACAGCATAAACCGGCAAAAATAACATTATGGTGAAAATACACAAACACTGAGTGGCAAGTTAAGCCATAAATGAATTTTCCTCTGTGACTCAGTCGTATTCGGGGTATTGTTCAGTAATTTACAACAACTGTTTGCTATATTCTCACTGTAAGTCCCTTCCCAACTGGTAAACCTGGTTTGGATGTAACAGAGGGGCTTGTCATTGAAGTTGCAGTTCCTTTATCTGTAAACAGAAAACCATCTAATCCATTGCTAGGGAAATATTACCTCTATTTGAATGCCACCTTTCCTATCAAATCAATGTATTAAATTACATTTGCATATACATAAATCATTCTAAAGCCACTGGCAATCAAAAACATGAGACTAGTGTCTTAAAAATTAAAATTAGAAATATACTTTGTTAAACTAATACATTCTGATTCAGATGGGGGACTAGAGACACTAGATCCTGTGCCTGTGGGGTATTATCATGTTTATTTCAACCACCTATCACTGTCTCACTTTGATGACCATTTCCATCAATGAGTCGTACAGTGACTCATGTTCACAACTCTCATCTTCCTACAACGCAACAGATTCAAAACAATTATTTTATTTTCATACAGTGCCGTCCCATCAGGTATCACATCAGAGGCTTGGTTCAACTGCTGTTATATTAAATATAACCTCAATTATATTCCACGGGGAGCAGCGTTTAGCTGAATCAAAATGGAAGAGACAGGCTGAACACAAAGTGCAGGTTGACATACTGTAAGTCAGAAAGCATCAAATGTCCCCTTGAGTTTCCCCTGGAGGAGGAAGTCAAGGTTTTTACTGTTATTAGCGGAAACTGCAGGTGTGTGTATGTGTGTGTGTGTTGAATATGTGTGTGTGTGTGTGTGTCATCCGCTTGAGGGCACTTCCACAAATGCAGATTATATGACAGATGGTACTGCAGCCCAGGACATAATGAATGTAATTGTCAAATACAATACAACCGACAATTATGTTAATGATATTCTGAAATAAGGGGGGAAAAAAAAACCAATACAACACTGAAGATAGTCACACACCTGAATCACAGATGAATCACAAGTGGCTGAAAAGCATCTCTGAATGATTGTCTCACCTCTTACAAACAAGTGATCCACTGCAGAAGAGGAGAAAACTAACTCGTCACCCTATTAAAAAAAAAAATCCACGTCTGTTGTAATTATTCAAGAGAAAATTCAAAACTACAGTAGGTCAGACCGGATTCCAAACGATGAATTGGAAATGAAGGTGCATCTTTGTGCAGTGATGAGAAAACTACAGATCCGATTCAGACTGATGGGCTTAGTTACCTTTTCCACTTTGATTTTGATGTTGAAAGACAGTGTGCTGTCCTTACATCAAAGCATTCGGTACAGTGGCCCCTTCAACTCTGCGCTCATTCTCTCTCAGACACAGGAAGCCTGTCTTTCTCTGCATATAGGCAACCATACAAGACATATGCAGCCTTTTCACCATTCTTTCTTTCTTTTTTTTTTAATTTCACTGCAACTGATATTATTTTTGCAAAAAGATCCAATAGTGACACTTTGGGAAAAAATGCAAATGAGTCAACTGACTGAAAGGGGAATGTTTTAGCTAAATATATGTGAAATGTCTCCATAGATACCGATAACTTGCACATTTTATACCGCACACATAGTCTACCTATTGTGAAAAATGCAGTTGCACCAAAGCATCTATCCTCACACTCCCAGTACATTTTGAACAACATCCTGCAACAGTAAACACAGGCCTGCATTCTTGATTCAAGCACCTTTGAAAGACACACAATTTAGCCTTTGTGGTCAGCTACTGTCTGTCAGCCTTTTTTTCACCCCTCCATATTTATAATTTATTTACATTGAAGTTGCTAGGGTTAGGAAAACTAAAACACTCCATGACTTCAGAATGCAAAAAAAAAAAAACTTCATTCATCCAATATATGCGCACGATTTTAAACTTCTATTAGAGCAGTGCACGTTATTTAAGCAGCATGTGAATGTTAAAATTTAAAAAAACACCTTTTACTCACTCAACAATTCCCCGGATACATGAGGTCATAATAATAATCCATCCCTCTAACAGAGCGGATTAATTAGTCCAAAAGGAAATTAAAAAAAATCATATTGGCTACCAATATGTTGCGCGTTGATCGACGCTGATTACACCTGAACGCATCAACAGCACAGTCAAAGTAATTAAGAGTGGAGTGCATGCCAAGACAGACATTACAGAGCACATCAACAGTACTGCAGGGATTCTTTCATGGGCATTATTATCGCCCCTGAGCTGAATCTGCAGATAATTTGTGGATATGCGCACAAACAAGAGAAGGAGGGGGACGACGACAATGTATTTTTTTTTCTTGTTGTTGTTGAGGAACGTCACACTTACCGCGTATTTAGAAACGACTGGTGAAAAGCAGGTATAGCTCACGTCCTTCCATTCAAAGTATTAGCGATCATTTCTCTCACAAGTGTCTCTCAGCCCGTTGGGTACCGTCCTTTACGCACTGTGTGTGTGTGTGTATGTATGTGTGTGAGTGTGTGTGTGTGTGAGGAACGGACTTGATGGGGGGGAAAAAAGGGGGTCGAGGACAGGAGAACAACGAATCCAAAATAGTTGCCTCCTGTCGCTCCGCTTCCCTTCCAATATCCGCGTAAAAATCGCCTCAATCTAATCTGCGGTGCGTCCACAATCCCCGAGTCCCCGGTGATGACAGGAGAAACAGCAGCTTCCCAGCGTTGTATCCACGGTACTGTCCCTTACATCCCTTTATGGCACAAGGCGTCCTTCTGTGCGGGGGCTACATCACGTCCCATACAACTGAAAGGCGAAACGCCAACAGCTCCTCACCACTCACGCACGCAAACAAGAGTAAAAAAAAAAAAAAAAAAAAGATTATCCAGAAGAATTTGGAAAAGGAGAGGTGGTGGTAGGGGGGGTTCTTGTGAGAAAAGCTCCGCAGGGGGAGAAGAATCTAAGTTGTTTTGGTCCAGAAACTGAGCTCTCTGCGACTATGACAAACCAATTGTACGCACTGGCTGGGAGTAATTCTGTATGGAGACAGAGGGGTTTGGAGAGCCAGTGAAAGGTGAGAGGAAAAACTCGGATGTGGATTGCCGCTCTCGCCATATACTCGGGCTCCACCTAGCAGCAAACACTAGATAACATGCTAGAAACCAAAGCCTCTCTACCTACAGTATTTCTCGCCTGAGGCTGGCGAGGAGACCTATGTTATATTGCATTCTGTCTGTGCGCATGTGACTGCAATATTTATGCGAAATCCACTGCCTCCTTCTCCAAAGAGTCAATGCTTCTTGGAAATGCAGCTGATATTAAGTAACTGTGTCCACCACAACAGTCATGTATTTGATGAAGGAAATGCAAGTTGAATTTTTTTTTTTTAGTTCATGACTTAAAATGCCAAACATTCCAGGTAAAAATGTAAGGGATGCTGTTTTAGAAATAAAAAAAAAATTGCAGATGCAGAATTTATTCAACACTTTCTTGGGGGGTGGGTGGGGGTTCATGGTCTGTTTTCTTGGTGGAAGCCTATTATTCAAGCAGATCAATGTTGAAACTTCATGTTTTTATCCCGTTGCATCAACCGCAGTTCATACTGTTCCTTTGGCAGTATTTTCAGCAGTTGTGAAACATCAGTTTAAAATGGCTTCACAAAATCAAACCCAAGTATGAAAGCTAAATCTTCAGATACCAACATCATTTGACTGAAATTGAATGATCAAAAAAACCCCCACAAAAATCTTTAATGTTCTAATGACCTTTGAACGCTGCTGCTGCAGCAGCTGCACCACATCTCCATCTGGAACCAGCCAGAATTCAACCTCTCAATCATTCTATAGCCAATTAATCACTTTAATAATCCTAATTACAATCAAACAATAACAAGTAATCATCTAATCACTCACCCAGTGCTATACTAATGAGCCCATGCGAACACAGACCTGCGGCCCATTTTTGCACTGTGTTTCCTGTCTGAGAAACACCTTGAACTCCAGAACACCCCCATGAAAAATAATGGCTGGCTCTGTTTGAAAAGATGCAGCGTTATCTCCGCCTGGCACTGCTTTCCATGCACCCCCGATGCAAATGGATTTCTCCAGGTAGAGCATTGACCAAAGCAGCCTGCGATTACCACTTGCATAAACCAGGTAGCTTCAAAGCTACGCCATAAGTGCCATGCAATATACCGCCGCCGTCTCGACTACATAAAATGTACAGGAACTACAAAATAACAGTTTTTACATTAGCAGTAACATGAATACTACACCGATGCTGGAGATACAGATGCCTGCAGACTAATAGAATACTAGTCAGCTGCGGATCAGTTCCTTTTTATCTTATGAATAACACACTCTTCATGATTGAAGTATAAACAGCTTTGCGCTTCCTCCACTGAAACGGAAAAGCATTTCAAAAACATGTAAATGAAGGCAAGTTAGACCCTGCTATAGTTTTATAGCAGAAAAAGACAGAAAATCATTAAAGTGTTAGGAAACATCCCTGAACTGCATGAATACAGCAGTTTCCCTTTTTCAAAAGCTGAACTGAACTAAAAGTCCAAATCGAAAATCCCAATAAAGAATTCATGTTATTCTTGTGATTATTAAGCTCCATCATTACTTGTCAGTGTTAGGAACTCTTATTAAAAGTTGTAATACAAAGAAAAAGATATGATCAGACAATAGTCTGAGCTTCTCAAAACACAATGAACAGCTTACTGTGTGAAATCAGACATTTCAACATTAAAAAAATACCCGTAAACTATTATTATCAGTCTCCCATTTACAGTAAATGGATCAGCAAAAGGATTTGTTTCTTATTTCATGCCGAAAAAGATTTCATGCAAATTCTACACTAAGGGTCCTCAAGACAGAGATAACACTACTCTTGTCACACAAATACCTTTCATTTTGAGCCGAGTGTCCTTTTAGGAATTTAAAAATTACATTCATAGTCATATGCCTCTGACAAATTGCAAAGGCAGAGTGAGTTCATTTTCAATTTGAGATGAAGTGTTTTACAAAATCAAATTCAACACCCACACACTCTCATGCTGATACAAATATCATCACTTAAATTTTGATTATAAACAGGAAAAAAAATGCTTTTTTTAAACAAAGCAATAAAGTGTTTTCCATAAATTGGACACTCAGTTGATTTACAAGTTTAAAGCTGTTATAATCAATATTTTTATATCAAGATTTTATCAAATCTCCAGGAGATGAATAAACAGAAAATGTTGTTTTCTGCCACAGCCGGCAGTTTTATTCATTGAAAAAGCATCTAACTGACTGTACTCTACCTGCCCAGCACCAAACAGCAGGCAGACACAGCTAGAGACTAGCTGATGGATACAGTGCAGCATTTAGCAGCTAAAGGGCCAGATATTTCCTTCAGGAGTCTGTGAAGATGAAAAACATAGCTACAAGGGGAGTAAATTATTGAACTTACATTCACTAAAGGTGGTAAGAAACATGACTCCAAATGAACATTGCTCTATATCTGCTGGATGTGGGAAACTTTTTGCTAACAAGTGTGGCATATCAACTTAAAAAGTGATATTTTCTCAGTTTTGTGTTTGCAGCTTGTTTCTGCTGCCCCCAAGTGGCCAAAAAGTCAGTTATTGCAGGTTAAAAAATCCATTAAGCATCAATAGAATAACATAATTTATAATACAGTAGATTTATTATCCACTGTGAGGACGGCAAAGGTCATGGATAATATATATTTAATATTAGTTATAATGTAAAAACTGAATTATAAATTTGAATATCTGTTTGTTAAATATTTGATTACTATTCTTATCTCAGTAAACATCTGTATAGCAGCATGTTGCATCGGCAGTTTGGATTGTCTGGCACTCATTCAGTATCAAAGCCAGTACACTGATACCAAAATGGGATTTCTTATGAGCACTTGTGTCTTAGCAGGTGCGATGGAAGACAAAATATATATCAATCAAAAGCCAAACCCAGAAGATGCACAGTTGGGCTTTAACTACAGTATGTTGTGTGCATAAAGTTAAATTATAATGTTCTGGTTTCACACAAACACAAAAGTGTTTCCTCTTAATAGAGGAAACTGAGGGAAAAAAAGGAGACAATCTGCATACGACAGGCTGAAAATATCCAGTTCTTTTTTTTTTTTCTTTTGTTGTTGTTTATATTTGTAATTGTATCTACATGTGCCACAAGCAAACAGTATATATGAAATATTAATGGATAAAATCTGCAGAAAGAGGGGGAAAAACCTAACAAACATAGTTTCCGAGCCAAGTCATTTGTATAACAACGGGCTCATTTCAATGTCTATTTCCTTGTAAACACCAACATTTGAGGTTTATGGCAATATGTAGAATTGTGTGTGTGTGTGACATGCTAATGCTAAATTTCCAGCTGCCAACAATGGATTTACTAAATACAGAGAGCTAAGCACCTGAGACACAGTCATAATTGAACACCATAAAGTGATGCACGGCACTATAAAACCTCTGTACAGCTACTCACCATGCTGTTATAAGAAACTCCTGCCAAACATAAAGCTGTTCAGGAAAATTAAGGCTTATGGGGACAGTTGTTGTGCAAAGTGAATCCAATAATGTAGAAGCCATTTTCCCTGTTTATCCATGCTAGCAAGCCTAGGAATTATCATCTCCACAGTGCTGACACTTACATTATGCAGCAGTGCTTAAAGTGCTTAGACAACTAAACACTCTTCTTCAGCTATTTGTGGGGAACTGTGAGGATGTGCACTTGGTTTAGCGAGTTTCAGTGGCGCTAGGACTAAAAATTTATCGGTTTTACGAAAATGATTCATATGATTCGATTAGATTTAGGCACATTTGGTTAAAGATAGAAAGCGATCGCAGTTATGGTTGAAAGAACTACTTGATTAAGGTTAGGGAAAGAACATGACCGTCACAGTCATGGTGAATAGAAAAACAAAAAAAGTGGGCTGTGGGTAGGAAACCAGAAACAAACTGCGGTCTTATCTTTCCACAGCTGTTTTTGACCCATTCATCCACCCAAACCTCCTCCGTAAAAGGGTTTTGTGGTGCCGATAACGTCATCACACTACATCCGCCTTTGTTCCAGACAGACAAGAGTCATAACTCACACAGACTATTACTGGGTTGGATCTTTGTCAGGTCAGAAAAGAAAAAAAGAAAAAAAATTGGCCTGACAAAGATCCAAATTGGATCAAAACATCCATTTGAATTAAAATGAAAGTTGTGGCTTTGGATTAAGTGTGCAGGTGTTGATCTACAGCACTTTACATTATTAAACCTATTTCAAGGGCTGCTTAATGTGACTTATATTTAACTTAAGTGCGTGCCGGCACATGACTACCCCGCAGTCAGTAGACACGACATGCCTGCCTACGTCGTACATTACATCAGCTGCAATAAAGTTCACCAAGCAACACCTACATTTCTTTCACCCACTGCAGCACAAACAAGGGACTAGTCACATTCTCAGCAAACATTATTATTTTAAATCTCCTACATATTTAAAAAAAAAGAATAAACCTACATTATAGAATCAGTTTACTTAGAATTAAGACACAAAGATGGAATCACTTAAGTGAGTCCAGCAGCCAATACTGTAACGAGTCAATGTACATAATGCAGTTCAACAGGCTTGTGGTGTTTGTTTGGATTTGTGTGTGTGTGTGTGTGTGTGGGTGCCCATGTCGGTATTCATCTTTTTTTTGTTTGTTTGTTTGTTTTTTAACGAGGCAAAAATTGCTCTTTGACTTTTTAAACTCATTCATATCATGACTCTGACAAATTGGAGTCAGCCCTAACAGACATTTTTGAATAATTCAAATCAGAATATCGGCTGCCATCCGCTTCAGATTAATTTGCGTCCTAATGCATACGGGTATAATGATTTCAACATAGACAAACAAACAAAAAAAAAGAGTGTATAACTCAATGTACTGAAATTAAAATCCGGATCAATGAATCTCTGTATTCTACTGGATGAGCAAGAGAAAGCGTGTATGTGTCTGCAGTGAGGGTGTGTAGGAGTGAGGCTAGCTATACACACACACACACACCTACTATAGGCAAAGGTTGTGTGTGGAAAAGAACTCACTGTGCAGTTACTGTCACTGGGTGTGTTTCTTTCTTTCTCTTCCTGAGTTTTTTCCCATATTTTAAGATTTTGTGAAACATGGTTTCTAAGGCTTTGTGCTAGGTTAAGTTGCACATACAGTATATTGTCACATTCTTTATAAAATATTACTGAAGTCAACAAGATTTGATTCAGCTAATTCTGCTAAAATAAAAATAGATATAAAATAGATATATCTAAATACCACGACAATATGAGTTCTACAAATAATCAGGAGTACACCTACAGTATATGTGTGTGTTCCTTGAGATTTGCGTTTGACCTTTGCTGTGTTTAAACCCCCACACGACTGAAAAATCACTGCAGCAAAAAACACAGCAGCACGTATACAGAGACGCCACAAAGGAAAAAAACAGAGCTTTGTGCTAAAAAAAGAGACGTCTTCAACCCACATGTCAGTGTTTGAGAACAGTTCCTGCTTGCTGCGCTTGCTTTTTGCACAACATGCAAAATTTGCACAAAAGTTTACTATATAAGTTTATCTTAACGGTGCTACTACTGGCATTCATGTTATTTAAAGCTGTAGGTATGTTCAGGAGGAAGGAAATCAAACCTACAGATATTCTAACAGGCACAAAGGATGATACACGTCCTACTTCTCCTGTTTCAGAGTTATTATTGGTCGGATGGATTTCCACACATTTCACTTTGTAATAAGATCATTGGAAAGCTAAATGAGTGGTGCTATTACTGTTGCTGTGATTCCGAGATGTTACACAGCTCACGTTTCACCAATACAAAGACCGGCACACATAATATTTTCTATTATTTGTAAATTGTATTAAGTAGAGAGACACTCATTACCTTTAGAGAACCTGAAGTGTTCACTGCAGTCAAATATGATGATGTAATCAGGAACAGTCTAAAAGGAAAAAAAAAACAGAAAAATGTCAATTTAGCAACCTCAACTTAATTATGTTATGACTTTAGTATATCTATTAAAGGTGCACCAATAAATATTTTTATATTAACAATGGACCAAATGATTATGTGTAATGGCAAAGGGGTCACTCGTATTGACGAACCTACAGGTAATTGTCACTCAACTCTGCAGTTGCTCTCAGCTCTGCGGGGAGTTCTTTTAGCTCATTGTTTTGGTTTTACAGCCTGCAAATTTATTGTTTTGGTTGACTCTCACAGCTCTCATTAACCCTGTTTCCAGCACTAGCAGGCAGCTGTTTCTGGCGAAAGAGTTTGAATCGACCCACTGTATATATTACCTATGTTACCCGAACAGAAGACAGACAAAGTTAGTGGCTAGCTTGTCAACATAGTGGAGCATTTAGCAGTTAAGGTGGCCAGATAAATGAATAACAAATGAATGCTAATGTTGCTTCATGTCTGCTATATGTGTTGTGTTATAATTCTTTGCTACCACATTTGCCATAACAACCTTGTAAACTGATAATATGTCAATAACAGCTTGTGGCCTAAAACTTTACAGCTTCAACCATAATCATGACATGTCCTGAAAGTTAGCTAGCTGGTTCTAGTTCTCTAACCTTTGGTGCCATGCACAGAGATTAAAAATAGCTAACTTAATGTCCATTATGAAAATTCTGTCTGATCTAGCAACATAATCTGGAAGCCTTTACACTTCCCTAAAAACCTATTTTGCTAATACAAAAATGTTACACAGAAAACTAATCTGAATGAGATACAATTGCCAAGTTATATATTATCAGCAAGGAAATTAAGTCTAAGATCTTATAATTTGGTCCCTGAAAAAGTCTTATATGTTTGATTTTTATGAACGTATTGTAATTTTGTAAATAAACTAAAGAAACCAAAACAAAAAGACAGTGATAGCTGATGAAATACCATACTATAATTAGTGACATCTCCATCTCAACACATTTAGACAACTCTCTGACACACTCAACAAAAAACAAACATGCACAAAGATAGCGTTTACTGCAGTGCTGTGGTACACGATTGCATTAATTTTTGTGTCCTAATCAACTCTAAATTCAACCGGCTGTCTATAAATCCTGGTTGCCCAACAGCATGTAGGTGGTCATGTGTATCGCTATATTCTATCAGTCAACAAGCAGACAGTTTTAGGAGAGAATCTTGACAAGATGCTTGTTTTTTTCCCCACCCTGTCACACATACACCATCACTTCCTCAGCAATTAAAAGCATTTTCACAAACAACACCACGTTATTTATCATCATGTCAGGCATCCACCACTCTGCGTCTTTCTCTCTCAAGTTTGGTGTGAAAAGGACAGAAAATGTTGGAAAGGGAACAGATACAGTACACGTTAAATTTACATGTCACCTATATTACAGTAACTTTGGCTAAATAACAGTCAAATGCATGTGGCCATAAGCTTTCTTCATGAAAAAGGTAACTTCTGTTTTCTGGATACAATACAGGCCTCAAAGTGTTGTCATCACGTAAGTTCAGAGTTAGATAAACATTTAGTTCTACCACTGTGTAAAAGTTGTGTAAATGTAATTACTAGTCATATTTTGTATTTTCATGCATCAAGGATTCAGAAGCCAAACTGTATTAAGGGCTGACCTACCATCATAAAGAGCATTGTAATGGATGATATAAGAAATACATCAAATCTAATGTCCTGTCATCGCTCATTTTAAATGTGTGCACAACTCGGTATATGTGACTATCCTCTGTCAGTAATGTGCATAGCATGATTGATGGACGTGTTCAGGGTGTTTTTATGTATCATGGCTCATGGGCTTGTGTTTTGTGTGCCTATACATAATTATTGTGCCTGGATTCAGTGTCAGATAAATGTCTGTGCGGTGTTGCTAATGGACCTCCTGACTGTGCATTCAGCTCAGCAGCTTCTCTCATCATTCCTGCCGTACATTAAATCTGAGTATCCCCTCTGTCTGTCAGACTTAATTGCCATTCCTGATCACACACCTCTCTGAGGCAGGTTTCTCTTGTAAAAGATTTCAGAAGCTATTTGATGTAAAAATAAAAAAATAAAACACCCTCCTACAGCGATCTCTCCAGGCTATGACAAGAAAAACCAAGAACGTTTCCAAAATTCCTCAGTAAATAGTGAGTTTATTTATTTATTTAACTTTGTAAGTATTAGAGTAGGCAATAGCCTAATTAAATCTCTCCTTCCCTCCCTTCCTGAAGCTGTCCGTGGTTCATACTGTTTTTTTTTGACTGATGTATCGTCCCCCACCTCACCTCACAACAACAGACTCCCCCGAAACCTGCGGCGTAAACTGAATACTGATATTAACATTGCCACAATACCTAGGGACGGCAATGTTGATGGTTCAGTCCACCACTTTGGTCCAGACTTGAATACAAAGCATAACAACAGCTGTGGACCAAAGAAAGATGGCAGCAGGAAGCACTGTCACCTTGTTTGTTTTGTATGATGTAAGACAAATATGAACGTAATGCTTAATTGAAGTATGAAAACATAAAATAATGTACACTAAGATTAATGCTTGCATTAAAGACTGAGCAGACATTTAATTTATCATATTTTTCCCAACTTCATCAGGCACATCTATTATCCCCACTGCTGCTCACCTCTGCTTTGACTCAGGGTGCATTCAAAAGCCCTTGACATTGTGTGGCATTCTGAGCGCTACAAAATACAACCAAGAGTAGTCTGAATGTAAGCTTATATTGTGGGGACATGACTCCGTTAACTGCTCTCAAATCTCTTTCAAGTGATGTAGGTTGTAATTTCCTTGAAGTGTGAAGTTACAGAAACCGGGGCTGAACGATAAATCATATTTTCATCGTCATTGCGATACGAACATGCAATATGAACATGCACGTGCAATATGAACATGCACGATAAACTTATCGCATAAGACTGTTGTTGTGTCTATGTTATGTCTCCAACAGAACGTGCATAGGGTTTTTGAGGTGAAACAGACTTATTGTCATCAACTAAGAGTTGGTTTAAGTTGTTTAAGTGCTGCAGTGTGTGTTAGTCAGCTGGTCTTGTTTGTTACTGCTGATTGCTGCTCCGCTCCGCTAACATTAGTCTCTGGGTGACTGCGTAGAAAGTATTCATAATGTCCTTCATGTTCCTCTCACAAAGGTAATTATTTAGTCATTAAATCAAAAAATGCTTGCAACCGCTGCCTTTTTTGAAGATGAACTCTAGCGTGTGTGCGCTGTAGACTGTCCGGGTGCTGCACTGCTCTCACAGTGGAGTTAAGCCTTTTCTGTTCCATCAACATCATGTTATTAACTAACATTTAGAAAATCGATTTTTGACATTTGTGAAATGAAACCTGCCATGAGGGGTAGATATTTTTTTTCCTGATTTTATCTAATTTTCTCTTGATTTAGTGGCCCTGCTCTGTTTCAATTTTCCCCTTTATGCTATAGATCTCTGCACCTTGATGATTGCAATGGGAGACAGTACAGTTATTTTTAATTGCTGTGTTTAATTTATGTGTATTTAATCATTTAAATTGTTTTCCCCCAGATATATTTTTATTTCAATACTATATGGTAAGAGATGTATTTTGTTGATTTTAGACGAATTTATTTTAAAGGGAGCAGGGGAAATTAAACTTTAATTTCTTATAGTTATGGTGTCTTATTTAAATTAATGCTCTCTTGAGTTGGTTGGGTATTCATGTGCAATTTGTTCAATAAAAGCACATTTGAAATAATTTATTTCATTTCTTTATTCAGTGGACATAGGCTATTCAATGTTTGGAGACTATTAAAGCAAAAAGACATAGGAACTGTATAGCTAATATACACACTTCAATATTTGTTTATTTATTGCAAGTCATATCATCATGGTAATATTGAACAATGTCATCACACATCACAGATTTTCCTCATATCGTGCAGCCCTAACAGAAACTTGAAAAGAAGATGGAGGAAATAAATTGTCCGTAATGAGCCACAATAGCAGGTTAGCAATCAGCGACCTGTACCAAGCAACCTCAGAGCTGCCAACTCTCAGGCACTGAAGGAAATTGACGCTAATCACATTCAATCACACCTCACCTTTGATTCCTCACACTTCAAAAGTTTAAAATATGCAAATATGCATTTATCACAGTCAAAATGTGTTCTTTTTCTCATCTTGTCATCACTGTTCAGCATTTCTTTAATTTGTTACCATGTTATCGACCTAATGCATGACAAGGAAGAGAGAACCATTCTTGGTCTTGCACATAGGACTACTTAATCATTACATTTATAAATGTATTACAGAAATGATTGTTAAAAATATGGAAAATTTTATATAGGACCTTTGTTTTGCAAACTCAGCTCTCATAGTTATGTATTACATAAGTACAGTGCTGCATGAGTGCTAAATACAAAGAAAACAAAAGGTTACAGTTCAGTAGTTATAAAAGAATGTGTAGAATTGATTTTATTTTTATGTCTGGTTTGGCATGACTTTTGGTGTGCACACTCATCATCCCAAGAGACAGAAGTTGATTGATTTTGATGGCCTTATGACCTCCTCTCCATCACAACATTCCAAGTCTCATTTTTGTTACCAATACAGTCTCTCAAAGTCTCCACAATCTGAAAAAGTAACAGCTGGATTGGCATTAAATTCTGTTTACACATCCATATTCCCAACAGGAAAACCCTATTGATTAGCCATGACCCATATAACCTTTGCTCTACAACACCATCAGGCCAAACTTTCAATTTTCAATCCTCTGACCCCAAAGACATACTGACACAAAGCTAGAATTCCCTATAGGTCCAGTGTCAGGATAACCTGTCAATTTTCAATAGATCTTAAACTCTTATTCTTTCTTGTTGTTTGCAATTTACTATCATTGACCCAGGACTAATTCAGTTTAATATCTAGTCTGTTGTTTTATTTTTACCTCATGGCTTGTCTGACCTGTCATAGGTTAGTGTTATGTTTATGTTTATCGGTCTGACTGGGAATATAACTTTACACCTTTGTGCTTTTCCTACCACGACAAGTCAAAATGCCTGCTGTGAAAAAGGCCATTAAGATTAATGAAAATTCTTTCAATAAAACGGTACCTACTATAACTCAGTGAATTCTTAATTTATTATCTCTGGCTAGCCCTCTTGCATGGGAAAAAAAGATTGTGATCTAATTCCCTCTATGGGCTTTTGTTACATCTTTAGGGATGTCATAGTTCCAAAAGCTTTTTGAATGTTGATTGATTTATTGGCAATAAATCAAGACAGGCAGACAATGCCCGCTTTCACTTTGCCAGTATGTTTCAGTCATTGGACTTGCGATTCCTTCATACACCTAATTGGTCCCCATTAAAAGTATGACATCTGAAAAGTGATTCCCTTTAGAGGAAATGACAAGTTTTCAGGCAGCAATGTCGTTTTATAGTAGAGATGGTTGTCACTGTATTGCTACATCATTGTGACCTTGAATAATCACTTCCACTGTTGATCTCCACACCAAATTGCAATCAAGCAATATTAGCAAAACAATATGAACATGCCCGGTGCAAAGTCCTGTATATAACCTACCTACAGACCTTTCTCACTGCAGACATTTTGACTTGTCAAACACAGATGTATCTAATAGTATTGCTCATGGCTAATATGGGCTTACTGGTTCATCAGAGTGCTCATGGAGAAAAGCTAACCCTGGTCCCAGTATAGTCATGGAGACCATCAAACAAAGGTACTTAAAACAAAAGGAAAGTGTATGTTTCACAAAACTAACTCTTTACCAGTTGTGGTATGGCAACCCAGCTGGGTCTAAACATTTTAATAATGTAAACCTTGGGTATATGGGGCTTTAATGAGTTATGACATTGTCACTAGTGTGGTATTTGCTTGTTAGAATAAATAACATTTAGTTGTTCAATACCTTTATTTATTCCTTTGTGGGTTGAGTATTTGTGACAGAAAATATACCAATTAACCTGTTATGCTTCGGGTTGAACTCTATTGTCGGCTTTTCTGGTCTTATTTTACAATGCCAGTTCAGCAAAGGTCCATTTAAAAGGCTTAACTGAAATGAACAAATGAAATTAAATCCTGTTCCTTAGTGAAAGCAAAGGACACAACAAAACTACTGAAAAAAAACATCACTAAGGATTTGAATCCAGTTACACCACCACAGATTTGGTGTCTCATGTCACTAAGCAGTCTTACAATGACTACCACTGAAGGCTCGTGATAGGCAGGTATAAAAATACAAAATGCATAAACTGCCTAGGACAGAGCTGAATGGGGTTTTTTTCATTCTTTGTTTCTTGTTTCAATCTCTTGTCTTTTTCAGCTTTTGGCTGAGTCAGACCTCCCACATTAAAGTGGCTTATTGTCAAAGTAAGAGGGGAGTTATAGTGTGGATAAGAGGGTGGTAGAAGGAAAGATATAAATGGCAAAGGGATTTAGTCAGTATTAGCTTTCTGAAAGAAGCTGGTATTCCTCTCCCCCGTGTTGAAATGACTCTTAAAGAGTGACCCTGCTCCTTCCTGCTTTCCTCCTCTGGGGTTTTGATCCATGAAAACAAAAAATCCTGGAGCTGGAAGCCCTGGCGTCAGAGGGCAGATGGTGATCAACAGCTTGGTAGCATCTTCCTGACCGGCCAATATTTAAGATCTTCTCTTTGCCTAACATTCAATGGGAAAAACATAATCAGAATATTTCTATTTTGATGCTGTTAGGGTTGAGCCATGAGTTAACAGGCAGCAGCTTCTATCCCAGTGGGCATTTGATACATTTCATTTCGAATAACAGCTCATATCAAATTTGATAAGCATGGCGCACTGCCGCCTGAAATGGAGTGCATAATCCTATAAACAGGACACAGACAGAGAATTTCAGTTTTATCAGTGTGTTGTGTCCTTTGCCAAGGTGCTTCCTAGGCCTAAAAATACTTTACACTTGTAATCAAAATCACACCACGTATCGCTTAGTATACCTGAATGCTTATTAGCTTAATACATTTATTTTTTTAAATGTACTTGTGTGGGTTTAGGCATTTACTGTTCGTGTATGAGTGTGTGGGTGTATTAATGATGTACAGTATGTGTGCTTGTGGTTAACGGAACTAAATGTGTATTGTGGGGTTGGCTCGTTCATGTTCTATTACCAGAATTCTTTCAAGTCTTTCACATATTACAATGTTGGATTGACCAACATACTTATATTCAGAAAGTGCATATTATTACTACAGCAGCAAAGCAAAACTGTCATAATAAGACTGATTGACAGTTATATTTTAAAAGTTAAAAGTTCAATGTGTTTATTTTATAAATCGCCTTCCTTGGAGCTTATTCTCCCTGAGCTACATAAGAGTTTAAAGGCACAGATGTTCAAATAGTTGTAGGTCTCACTGGGATTTATTATCTGTCTGTACTATAGGTGGAAGTATGACATGAGGAAAATGAATTGGCTACTACATTAATCATGTGGCCTGTCTTTTAGAGAGGCAACTAAAGTCCAAATGAAACAGCATTTCGAGAGCATCTAACTTCTGCATCGTGATGTATTTCCGAGTGAAAAAGGATAGACAGGCGGGACATAATGTTGGGAGGAATTTGATTTGAACAGTGGGCGTGTCATAGTTAGTTAAAGATTGATTGATGGGTGAATGTCATGATATTACTGGTTAAAATTGGTTGATTCAAGCCTATGTTAGCACACATCATATTTTTGTTTTCCAAGAAGAAACCGTGATTAGATTTTAATATAAGAATACACAGAAAACTTTTTTTTGGATTATTTTGTG
Source organism: Thunnus thynnus (assembly GCF_963924715.1). Lineage (NCBI taxonomy): Eukaryota > Metazoa > Chordata > Actinopteri > Scombriformes > Scombridae > Thunnus > Thunnus thynnus. Next base: position 11,432,980 of record NC_089538.1, on the reverse strand, counting down.
AAATAGATGCACAATATGAGCAGTGATACGATTTTAAAGGGTTAAAAAGACTTTTTTTTTAAATTTCATCTCGACCACAAAATACTATTATTATTTTAGTATATCTATCTATGTATCTATCTATCTATCTATATATATATATTAGATACAAAACCCTGAGGCTAGCTACCTGTACGTACTGGTTGTTTTCTGAATCTGTGTACAAAATATAATGAAGCTGCCATCTTTAGAGTTTGGAACTTAAAAGCAACAGGGGCTCAACAGTAAATTTTCGCCCCAGGGTCTTCAAAAAAGTTAATTCGGCCATGCTAAAGTGAGTTTAACTGTGGCCCTGGCCGGAACTGAGGGCTAGGCCTGACAATCTGAAGTCCTGGGTGTCAAGGCAGCCAGCAAGCGGCGCTTCAGTCCCAGCTGAACTCTCGGTGCCGCTATCGCTGAAAATGTCCATAGGATCGAGTTACACTACGCCCCATCTTTAAGCCCCAGTCAGTGCGCCGTTAGCCGCAGGACAACGCAGGATAGGGTAAGATACTGGCCGCCGGGAAAATAAGGCTCCACACTCATGTAAGTGAATATTTTCTGACAAGTTTCGCTCGGAGAAATGTTACTAATGACTTCGGGAAAACACGAAATGACTTCAGCTTTTGCAAGAGTCGCCCTTTTGTTCGCTACAATGTCGCTAATGAGAGGAAAATATTCTGAGACGCCTGCTGTCGCGGCGGTTCACTAAGCATTTAAGCAGGGATTTAAATTGTCCTAAGTGCTTCTTTTCGTGTATAAAGTATTTTCGGCGTGGTTTAAATAGCCACCGTGGGCGTTTGTATACCCCAAAGCAGTGATACTGTCTAACTTCTTTACCGTCTTCTTGTCGGAAGCCTGTTGCTTTCTTGCTCCATGGATGAGATGGGGAAGGAGGAGGAGGAGTTGTTGAGAAAAGCGGATTGTCCCAAGTGTCTTGACGACTATATTCAAAATATTATCAAACCGGGCAGGATACGCGTACGTACTTAGTAGCCAATGCTTGATTAACACAAGCGAACATTTAAACAGTCTCCTCTCTTCTCGACGTAATGCTTATTGTTTTGGAGAAGAGCTGCGCGACAAAATGACAGCCTGTTATTATTGGTCACTTGTGGTCACGGCAAAGCTCACACATGACTTCAGCAGCGAGGCAAATGCCATCTTAAAGCTCCTATCTTGTGTTTTGGATTGAAGTCCAATGAGTAACAGTAGCTGAAATGCTCCTTAGGCCTTCTGTGAATCATTACTCATTACCGAATATGTGCAAGCAGTGAATCACTTCTACTCTTTCTGAAGAATAGGAGCGATATAACTGCAATACATTTGAACGGATATGGTATAATACATCTTTGGAAACAACACCTATAATATTGTGTTACAACTGTTTTATCTATATTACTGTAATAGCACATAAAAAAAACTAAACACCCTCATTAAATAGCCTATACAGACACATAAACTATTACAGCCCAAGGCCATATGAGTATTATAGGAATCTATAACTATACATACATATTTTTCTTACATCAGAAATGAATGAATTACTTTGAAATTGAATATCACAGTAAATATCACAGTAGCACATAAAGATGAAACCTGCTAATTCACAGACAAATAAAACACACAGCTGCCACATTCTGTATTTAGCCGATCAGTCTTCCTGAAAGCTATAAAAATACAATAAAGTCAAAGAAACAAAAGCAATGCTGTGGTGACCCTGTTGCAACATGTACCGTAGCTATTCTAAGAGTCTATATAGGGCTTTTAATTATCTTACAATCTCCTTTAATCGTGTAATGTCTCCCTGTGTCATGTCATGCTTGCAACATAGCCACCTCTAAAAATCAAATATGACATTACCGGATGGGAGTTGACAGCTATTACACTATTAATAACTGCATTAGTCAAATATAAAAGACGTAAGCACCTTGATGTGTTCCCAATGGGTTTTAAAGGCGTGATGTATCAAGGCAACAGGGTTCGTCATGACATTGGCTTTGTTTACACTGGAATTTACTGGAGAAGGGAGTCATTTCTTTTTCTGAAAATTCTTGTTTGATACCATCCCCGGCTGCCTGTTGGAGGCTAACAGGTTTATTTATATATAGACTTATATAGGGCTGCAACTAATGATTCATCATTGATGAATCTGCTGATTATTTTAGTCTTTCGGTCTAGAAAATGTCAGAAAATAGCAAAAAAAATGATGCTAACAGAAGCCTGCATATGATTATTAATCATCAGAATGTTGTTTCGATAAAATATTTATATTTATCTGATAGAAATAAAATGGATAATCATATTTAATGCAAGCTCCAGACATGTCATGTATAATTTAAGAACTGCTGCCAAAGTCCCTGAATGAAGTCCCCAGGAATGGAAATTACCAGGTGTTAATCCATCAATAAGAGCATTAGTCAAATATAAGGGAACTAACAAGCTACAGTAGATGAGTGCTCAAATGGCCTGCTTGTTAAGACACACTGCACCACTGGGCTGGGACTCACTTACCAGCTTACAGTTCTTCAGCACAATGATTACTCTGTGATGTTATGGCAAAGTATGTGTTGAGAGATAAATACTGCATGGCCCTGACAGAAAGGAAATATCCTTTTTCCCTTTTATGTTGACCTTTTCAAAATGAAAATATTTAAGAAATTAGGTTTAGATGAGCCTTTCCTCCTCTTACTTTCTGTTCGTCTGGAGTGTGTTGTTAAAGGAGAAAAACAGCTGTGTGAATCTGTGCCGTGATATTTGGTTCTCTGATTGTTAACGCGCATTTTGTTTTGCTTTACAGGCCTTGAAAAATCCACGAGTGAAATTCCTGTTAATGGGGAGAAAGCACATTAGGCTGGAGTTCTAAAAATGATTGAAACAATGGGTGAGTCATGTTTTTTATTGTTTTAATGGCAGCCAGATACGTCTGACTGAGTCAGTGTTGTTTATTGTGGTTGTAAATACATGTTAAAGCAGTGTAAGTATCTTTTTATCTATCGTGTCTATCAAATGCTCTTTTCGTTCCTACATCTATCCCTAATTATACTAAACTTTAGTGTCTAGTGTTATTAGAGCTGCAAATAAAGATTATTTTCATTAATGATTGACCTACAGATTATTTTCTCGATTAATTGGCTGTTACAGTTCCCTAGAGCCATTGGTGGTGGCTTCAGATAGCTTGTTTATTTCAGACTAACAGTCCAAAATCCAAAAATTATCAATTTGCTATCACATAGGACAAAGAAAATCCCCACAACTGAGAAGCTGTACTCAGTTTAATCATGATTCAGTCCGACCACAATGAACAGGACAAAACACACCCACTGTGCCCTTTTTTTATTTCTAATCTTTGTTTTTTAAAATGAGCATTGTTTTGCCGAGGGGTTTGGTGTTGTCAGTTGGGTGTCCGTCTTTGCTGGCTCTGTAGCCGTATTTGGCGCCTGTTGTGAGTTTTCTCAACCAATGTAAGAGGCCCTGGATTCAGTTCAAGGCTTTGTGGACTGCCAATGTTGCCATATCTGATAATGTTGCCATATATTTGATTGTTTTGTTTGTCCCCATAGAGATTTATTTGTCCAACTGTCAAGCACGGAGCCAAATTGGTGCTGCTAGTTCCTTTCTTTAAAGCCACAATCTGTGGTCACTCAAGACTCAAGGCTGGCATGTTGTCCATGTACAATTAACCATTATACTGTATGCAGGTTGGGGCTCTATACACAAGTCATGGTATAGCGTGGATTGAGGCTTCAACAACTGATCACATAAAAACAGTATGCGGAAGCACAGAAGTCAACATTAAATTTGATATTTTTCTGTGGAAACGTAGAACTAAAATGTTGACAAATTTGATCATCCCATCCTTATGCTCTGCTCCCAGACCATCCTATCTCTCTGAACACACACGCACACACAAATGCATGCCGCACTCTGATGGGACTCCTCATTATGCACACTGAGGCATGGGCAATGAAAACGATACAGTTACCTGCATAGTACCAGTGGCGAGCTTTAAAAGATCTGCTGAGGCTCAAGTGTTATTGGCTTGTTTACAACCTTTGTTCAAACAATAAAGCATCTCTGTGCAAAAAGTGCTTTGGACCTTGTGCACGCCCTATTAGGTGTTAGTCACAGTTGGTGAGCTTCGGAAATTGCTTCATTTTTGTCCAGATGACATTGGGCTGGCCCATCCTGACTAACAAGCCACTCTGGAGTTGCTCGATTGCGGGGCTTATGCAAGGTCCAGCAAGCATACTGTGGAGGGCCTGCTTCTTTTATCTTTCCCTCCTGATACTCATTCTATGTTCCCTTGCAACCCACCATTGACCCTAAAGGCAAAAAAGGAAACATTGCTATTCTGAAAACAAACAGTGCATTGAAAATTGATTTTTTTCCTTCTTCTTCTAGTGCAAACCTGAAGCTACGTGATTTCGATATAGTAAGGTCTGTTGAGCACCAGTCGGCCTTAGCTAAGCCTACAGGTTGCGATGTGTGGCCTCACTCCATTCTTCTTGTACGCCTCATTTACATGTCATAGTTAAACATAAATAAATAATTTAAAGGCATATACTGAGTGGTTATGGCCTACTGTATATGTAAAAAAAGTGTATTATTAAAGGTAAAACTAAACATGGGTTAAATGATAAAATAAGGGCATGTCCAAACACCCGTCCCTGCCTCACTATCTCACTGCCCATGCACTGATAATATGTCTTTCCTCATCACCTCTCTCCACCTCTATCTCTCCCATTCCTCCTCTTCCCTGCATCCACTCCTTCACCCCGGCCGGCGCTGTCACTGAAATATGCGACGGCTTGCAGATACACAACGTGCCTTGCAGGCGGTGGAGCGTCTCCAGGCCAAACTGAAGGAAAGGGGGGAGGTGCCCACCGAGGAGAAGCTCAGCCTGCTCAAATCAGTGCTCCAGAGCCCCCTCTTCCACCAGATCCTGGCCTTGCAGAAGTCCGTCCAGCATCTCAAAGACCAGGTGAATTCAGAACTCACAATTAATTCATGATACCACAACTTTAAATATGAATTTCTTTACAGTAAAGTGTCGGTTATCGTTGGATACTTTGCAGTGTACGCCCAAGTATCTGTTGCATTTCAGTTAAGATAATTATAAAACCATTTCATCTGCTTAAAGATGTTTAGTTTGAATTTACATACAAAGAATGAGCTGTTTAGTATTATAAATATTATGCCTGACTGGGTGGGGAGAGTGATGTTGGCTTCCCAGGATGCAAAAGCACCATGGAAGGTCATTAAGAGGTTACAAGGTTATGGTCATTTATAGTTCTGCATTATTAATTCTGAGCACAGCTTGCCAACAAGCCAGATGGCTGCATTATACTTTGTTAGTACAGAAACAATAAAAACTGAAGTGTATGATTAGAAAGAAGTGCTTATTTTATTTCTGTTATGTAGGATGAGAAGAGGTTGAGGCTGGAGGAGGGGATGCTCTATGCAAACATGCTTATTTTCAGACAAGTGTCTGCTGACTACGTAGACACTACAAACAGTGACATTTTGATGTTGAGTCATTAACTAGCCTTTAGCATTCCTCTTGAGACAAGTGTAATATTCCACCCAAACTGTATACATTGTAGGCTTGGTTTCAGATGTTCAGTTTCTTTCTAGAATATTTATTTTTCCTGATCAAATAAGCAAAGTGAAAGTATGTTGAAGCAATGTTTTTCAAGAGTTTAACACACAAAAGCAGCTTCATCGGGACTGTGTGGGTGTGGTTTGATCAGACTGATGGTTGATTGGTCTGATTGGCAGTGGCCTGGCATCACATTTTGATTCCAGGTTTGCTAAATCCTAACTGGTGCACGGAAGTATGAAACACATTTTTTTCCCCACTAAACTTTGCCCACTTTAAACCAGTGAGAAGAAACCAAAATCCTTTATGTGAAATAACCAAAATGATCTTCTAAAGATGGAACTATTATTATATATACTGTATTATCCCATCGCTCATAGTAAGATGCTGATTGAGAAAATAGGTTAGGAAAATAGGTATAAGTTAGCATGTTAAGTTAGCAGTTTGGATGAATGTAAGTTACAGTGCAGTCTAATTTAAACATGTTAAGGGGAAATAATTTGTGCTTTCATCATCATCTTCCATTAATTTTCAAGTTTTCCACGTGTCTGTGTAATATTTTATTAATTGGTTACAAAATATCCACATTTATGTATGTTTGTGGTACAGAATTTTCTCTAGTACAGACCAGTGTCTTAGGGATCATGAAGCATGTACTTTAAACTGAATTAAGTGCTATTGTGGAGCAGTCTATTGTAAGGGCTTACATAATAAATAAGGTTAGAATATTTTTCATATTCTATTGAATCATGGCCTCACTCATTCTGGTTTTGGCCTGTGTCAATCCCCCCCCGCCCTCCCCTTCAATCCCCATCCTGAACAGTGCTGCTACTGTGCCCAAATTGCTGTCAGGGTTCAGACGAGCCAGATAAAACATGAGTACATGAGCAGAGATAGTTGCTCTAAGTCAAAGTGTTTTTTTCAAGTTGATTCTGCCCATTGAGAATTGAACATTTGAGTGGAAGGAAAGAGCTCTTAAGTCACAGTGGAAAGGGGCCAGGGTAAGCGTTTTGAGAAATAGAGACGAAAATATGTGAGCTATGCAGTGGGAGGCAGGGATGCTAGAGCTTTTTACCCCGTGTGGAATTTAGATTATAAAAGCCCTGCTGGCATTTTTGTGTGCTGGCGATTTAGCTTATTTCAAAAGAGATACATTCCTGTGTGTGTGTGTGTGTGTGCTGATGCATGTGTGTTTGTTTTACTAAGTAAAATTTATCAAGCAACCATTCACTGTAAATTCCCTTCAGATATTAAAAATGGTCCCATTCTATGTTGTAACAATGGTAAAGAGACATATATCAGGCACTGCAACAAATTTGAGTTTCTGTTATGTTTCCATAGAGCTTCCAAACACAAACTGCACTTGCTTGGCCCCCGTTAAACAGAACCAATTTGGAGAGACGGTGCGTTTTGTGTTTTGTTGTGAGACAAGAGCCAGACACAAACACACACACACACTGTCCGTCTTCTGGCCCTGCTAGTTAGGCCTTGCATAGCCCATGTCGCTATGGCGACAAGGCCCTACTCTCCAATGAGAAAGAGGCTGCTGCCGCTGTGTGAAGTGGGGCAGAAACAATTTCTTAAATGTGCAAGAACCAAACTGGAACTTTAATCCTCTTAGCCAGGCCCCAGCTAACAAAGCTCATGCATGAGGACAGCAACTTAGCATCATGCTACGCTAACTTAGCCCGGCCCATAGGGTTTTGTTTGCAGTGTGCGGCACTAATGTGTCCTGTCCAATGGAGTTTTTGTTTCTAAGGACTAATCTGGGACTGTATTTAAAGCGAGCATAATTTACAGTTTCGAAGCTCTGAAAGTTGTACAGTCAACTTCCTGATGCAAATGCACAAGTTCACAAGGACAGCTTTAGCTTGGCAGTGCCATATGCCAAATGGAGTGTTTATGAAATAATTGCTGCATATATGTCTGTCCTATTGAATCCATTTCAGATGGTCATAAACATTAAGCCCTTTGGCTAATGAAATTGGAAAAACACTGTTTTATGTAGTTGTCGCGTTCATATAATTCATCTGTCACACAAGTAAAGTCATTGTGGTAATTAAAACCCAAGCATATTAAGGCCTCCAGATGGCCAGTGATGCTTCCCCCCCCCACCATGATAGAAATATTGTATTTGGAGCCTAGTCATTGTTGGAACATCAGCTAAGAGCCATTATCTCCTGAAGGATTAGGCTGCCATAGATCCAGCTAATCATGGTGGGATAACAAACTATCTGGCATCCCAGTGGTTTAAGACACCCAGACTTGAGGGTTTTTGGTGCCTAAAATTAAACTTGTTAAATGTTTATGTTCACAAAAGGAATGAATCATGATCTTTTGCTGTTTGAACTTTTTTAATTGTGTTTGGTTGGATTAATGCCAGTAATTGCTGCTCTGTGCAGGAGCAGAAACTTAAAGCTGTCAGATAGCTCTGTGAACTGGAAACCTAACAGACATCACTTTTATGATGGTTCAGTGTCTTCTCAGTGTCCATCACATGTATTTAAGTGAAAACACATTTGTCAAAGTCAGTTTGATCTGTCAGTAAAACATCTGCATCGTTCACTACATGTCTTTTTCTTCATGACTCCAGGGGAGTGTCCCATCATCACGGGGGAGTGACCTTGGTGATCATATCACAGCTGTCAAGCCCAATGGTGGCCATGTTTCCTACTCAGACATCTCAGCTGCTACACACACCAATGGCAAGACATCATCTGAAGAATTTGATCATATTATTCACGCCATGGCACAGGTATAACCGACCAAAAAGCAGAAGCAGTCTTTCTGCTGTTTGTATACTGCTTTTGATTTGAATGTCAATCTGATAACGTAGGCAGATATAGTGGCATTCTGCTGTTTCTGAAGTCTGTTGTTGAGCTCCCAGTAGGTTTATTACAATGACTTTGAATGTTTTGCTAATTTTAACACACACAACTCATCTGAAAACAGGTGAAAACACCTTCAGCGTTAAACAGGTAGAATAGATGTTTCTTAATGAAAACCAAATATCCAAAGACAGTCAAAGATGAGAACTACAGACTGCACACAGTGCTCTTTTCTCTTGAGGCACTTCAAATAGACTTCTAAAAGCTGCCTGTAGCTTTGATGCTATAGTGAATCAGCACGGGGCCAAAGAGTATGTGTGTATGATGCAGGGGCGCTACGTGACGCATGTGGAGCTGCAGAAGCCGGTGTCGGGAGGTCTGGGCTTCAGCGTGGTGGGCCTGAAGAGTGAGAACCGCGGAGAGCTTGGCATCTTTATTCAAGAAATTCAACCAGGAAGTGTGGCTCACTGGTATGTAAGAATCAACTTGCCATCATTCAGAGATCCATGAGAACACAGACTTTAAGGCTGATTAAAATCTTATTGAAGTCAGCGTCCCAGAATTTATTTTTAACATTTTGGCCAATCAGAATCAGGGAATTAGAGAAGTCTATTTTACAGATTCTCTGGGGATGTGAAAGAAATTGAAGGCATCTTACAAATTGACCATTTTACAGGAAATACCAGAGTGAAGATTTTACAACTTGTTTTTCAAATATTTGTTTCTTCAAACCAAGCCCAAATGTAGAGGAAACTATACTTTTCATGCCTTTTAAACCTATTTTTAACTAATCTTTATCGAAATAAGAACATAAATTAAAATATGGAGTTTTAAGCTACACATTGCAGTTTGAAATTTGACTAATTCTAGCCAAAATTAGAAGTACAAATGACAAAGTTACAGTGTCACTGCAACAGACAATGAGATTTAGTTCAAATCTTAAAGGCTCTGGCAGCATTTACTATACTTTGCTGCTATCTGAATGACAATCTATGCTTTTTACATTACAGTGATGGGAAGCTCAAAGAAGCAGACCAGATTTTGGCCATTAATGGCCAGGCCCTGGACCAGACAGTGACCCACCAGCAGGCTATAGGCATCCTCCAGAGTGCTTCAGAGAGGGTGCAGCTCACAGTGGCTAGAGGGCCAATACCTCAGCTGGCCAGTCCCATGGTGTCCCGCACACCTTCTGCTGCCAGTACACTGTCGGCCAACTCTAGCGCGGTATAAATACATCCACACACACTAATGTCGTTGTGAATCAAAATAACGCAACCCGACTTGTCTTCACACTAGCCTTTTTGTCTCCTCTCATTTACTTTACCTAGTGGCAGCATGTGGAGACCATTGAGCTGGTCAATGATGGCACTGGCCTCGGATTTGGTATTGTGGGAGGAAAGACCACTGGTGTAATTGTCAAAACCATCCTTCCTGGAGGCATAGCGGATCAGGTGATTGCATGGATACATCTATACTTTCTTTGGAAATTAGCTTTTGGAGTGTTTAGCATTGTTTATAGAGATTTATACAGTGAATACTAAAAAAATGGATGATGTGTGGGTATTTTTTGACTCCTCCAATGTGTTTAAAAAGCTGACTGTCAGTATAGTATAATGAGAATGAGTTAATTGCAAGAAACTGCAGAATTAACTGTCACTCTATCTTGTGTTATCCATTTTTTTGCTTGTCACAGTGTCATTATGAATTTGATTTCCACTGAAGCCGCCCATACTAAGACAGAAAACATAATTTTTCTACCTCAGGATGGCCACCTACGCAGTGGGGACCACATCCTGAGAATCGGAGACACTGACCTCTACGGCATGGGCAGTGAGCAGGTGGCGCAGGTCCTCAGGCAGTGTGGCAACAGGGTGAAGCTGGTGGTTACCAGGGGTCCTGTAGATGAGAATCCCTCTGTCTCTGCTGTCATGCCAGTGGTACTCCCAACTGTCGACGAACAACAGGTGAAAGGGATAGGTTTACTGTAAACTAAAAATATGACAGGAAATCATTATGACAGTAAGGCAGTATGTCACATTCAAATTGATATCACCATTTGACATATGTCCATAGTAAAGCAGTTTCTGTATAACAGTTGTCAATATTATGATTGATTACCCTATAAGACACACACTCAAAGGAGTTATACACTTACACCAGAAGCACGTTAGACCTAAAGTTAAGGTCTTCCATCTCCAGTTTTATCCTTTCTTACTTTTTGACAGCCCTGGATAAATGGAATTAAAGAAAACTGCAGGTTGCATCACCTCCAAACTCAAGTTTTGGAGAGCAGATGTTGCTTGACTGACTTAGAAACAGCACTTACAAACAGCGATTATATGGCTATTCTCAACACTCAGCCCCATTTAAAAATGAACAAATGACAAACATCATATTCTTTTGAGCACACGCATTAGCTGTATTTTATATGGCTGACAGGCTGAGGGCGCTCATTAATCAAAGTTGAGAATGTGTGTTAGTGGCCATGTGGTGAAGTTGGATGACTCAAGTTGCCATTGCTTTTCTACTTTTGTAATTTGGTTATAAGTTGATGTTGACATGTGGTTGTCATTCGTCTTTTCACAGGACTATGAGGAAGACGAAGCTGAAGCGTTTGATGTGAGCCTCACCAAAAACACCCAGGGACTGGGAATCACTATTGCTGGCTATGTCGGAGATAAAAATTCAGGTGAGAGATGGCAGATTGTCTTCTCAGAATAGAGGACCATTCAAATTAAAGATTAATGTTGATGATAAAATACTTCTGTGCAATCTGTAAATAGCATTATGGAGCACAACTTGTGTAGATATCAATCCACTCGATAAACAATTAAAGCTGCACTAATCTATTTACATTGCCTGTAAACAACTGATGAAATGTGTAATGAGGAAGGTTTTGCTCAGGGTGGCAAACACACTGTCAACTCTGTCAGTGTTTTTTAGAGGTTTTTTTAACTCATTGTTTTGGTTTTCTGGCCTGCAAACTCATTCATTAATCCCATTTCCTGCTGTGGCAGACGGCTCAACAAAAAAGCTCTGATACATCCCAACCAAACCAACCGCAGTTTGCTATTTGCCCAGCACTAAATGGCAGAACTAGCTAGTCAACAAAAGTTAGACTAGCTAGTGGAGTTAGCATTTAAGCTAAAAAGCCAGAAATTTTTCTCAGGAGTAGCTGGAGTCTCAAACAGAGCTAAAAGGAGACTGAATATTGGATGTACAGTGGCCACTGTTTGCTAACACTTTAGTGATAACAACTTTTGAAGTTGATATTGTGTCTGTGTTGTATTTTCAGCTTTTTCTGCTGCCTCTTAGTGGCCTAAAAACACCAATTGATGCACCTTTAAATGAACTTGATTCTTTTCTCTTTTACTGACCTTTAAAATGTAACAATTAGCTACAGCATAATGGGACCACAGATAAGCTTTTATTACAACCTGTTATATTCATCGAATTTAACTGAAAATTGAATTGCCCTGGCTAAAAAGTTCTGTCGTAATTTTTCAAGGTTGGCGTTCATCACATAATTGTTTATGACTTAGCGTAACACTGACTTTTAACATCAAGCTGAAACATCTTGCTTTAATGTTATCTCTGGGTCTTATTTAATGTCATGATTCATGGACATCTCTCTCATCTCTTTAATTTTTTCATTGTTCTGACTTCACAGAGCCCTCTGGTATTTTTGTCAAGAGCATAACAAAAGACAGCGCTGTGGATCAAGATGGCCGTATTCATGTGGGAGACCAGATAATAGCTGTAAGTACTACAATTATGCTCTATCTATTACTATTTTCTTTGTCTTCACTGGCATGATGTAAAATATGCAGTGAATGTTTTATATGATCTATTATAGTGATCACATTTACTCGTTCAGTCAATGGAGGGAAATCATGAGATGCATAATTTACAATAATTCACAATTTACTAATAGTTCATAAAGTGGTTTAACTTGTGACTGTGAATATAAACGAGTCTTGAATTAACACATCGAGCAGTTAGGTTTTCAATTTCATTACTGCAGTTAAAACTTCTCACCATTTGAAAGCTATTGTTGTCCTGTTTTAAAGTTCCCTCAAAAACTTCTACTTTTTTCTGATGTATTGGTGTATGTTGGTGAGGATTTGCTTTACTGAGTTTAGTTCTTAAGTGTAAATGATAATGTGCTTTGGGACTCAACTTAAGAACTTAATAAAACACTTAATTGACTGTCTGAATTATTTAGATGCATGCAATTGTAGCCTCCCTTAATGACCTAAATATATAAAGTCAATTTCTAGAACAGAAGGGAATATACACCTGTGGCACTCTGTTTCTGTGTATGCCTGCTAGTGTTACTAATCTCATGATCAATCTTATTTCAATTTCACCTCTGTCAGACAATAGAATAGATGGTAGTCCTGCACACTCACTATGCCTATGTAAGCTGTGCTGCCTTTTGCTTAATCCTTGGGCTCACAAATGATTGCCCCCTGCAGGTCGATGGTGTTAACATCCAGGGATACACCAATCAACAGGCAGTGGAAGTCCTCCGACACACAGGCCAGACAGTCCACCTCAAGCTGATCCGGCGGGGTTTCAGGCCAGAAGAGATCCCCCCTGCCGTGTCCCCCATTGTCACCATCCTACCCCCTTCCACCACCATCCCCACCACAACCACCGTCATGACAGAGCTCGAGCTGGAGAGGAAGAAGGCTGAGGAGGCTGCTCAAGGTAGGACAGATGAGAAGGGAGAGAAATTTAATGAGGACAGAAAAAAATACATGCCTTGTTACTCATCATCCTGCAGAAGAAAGTGTCATTTGATGTGTAAGTGTGGCTCAGACAGCAGCTTCCATGATGCAGTGAAGATACCAGAAAATCTGTGTGAATCCAAATGAAAATTCCAGTCACTTTCATCAATATAGTAAAAAAAACACAGACACAGAACTTTCTCCTGTCGCATATAAAAAACATGCACTACAGTTATATTCAGTTTTAATTTAAAACACAGAATAAAAAAAACAGTTTTCAACATTGTGATTACATTGAATGAGAATGCTTTCTAGAATATGTACCAATTGTCTTTATTCTGATATAAAATTATTAATTTGTTTATATGTATCTTTTTTATTACTACTGAAAACATTCATTTACCTTTTACCTATTAAAAGGTTCTTCTTAACAACAACAGAGTGAGTACACTCATATTACTGCACATCCTCTCTTAATAAGAGAGGGAAGTACACTCATAGTGAATGGGCACTGACAAAGGCTAGGGAGACAAAAATATTTTCTCAGAAAGGGAAGTAAAGTTCACCACTTAGTAAAACTATTTCTGCCAAGTGCCACCCTTCCTATTCATTATAACATTTCACATTTAGACCACATTTCTAAAGAAAGTACTAGAAGCTTTCCATCATGTTGTTTAGACCTTGGACTATGTACAGTCAACTCAAATCAGCACATGATGCACAACAGTTAAAAAAAAAAAAATCCTCACAACTAAGAAACTGTCGGAGTTACAGCAGAGGTTTGCATGGTATGTGCTAGCATCCATGAAGTCCCTCATGTTTTTCAAATCTTTTTTTTTTTCATTTTTATCAAACTAACATCAAACAAGATAGACAGAGAGTAAACAGAAGGATTCTAATCTCCAGCTGTACTGACAGGACCTCCAGGCTATTCCAGAGGCAAGAAAAGCAGTTGTTTAGTGTCAGTTGTGATATAAGGAGCTGGAATGTGATTAGATTTGGCACCATGTATATGGGCAACAAGAAGTTTTTACCGTAAAAACCTCCAGACAAACTAGCAGCCAGCAGTCGATAGAGAGTGAGGAAGTTTCCAGTGAAAGGCAGTATTTTCTTGGCTGCTGTGAAACCTGTCAGAAAATTACAGTTAGGTTATACAGCTACAATATACTTAAAGTAAATTCATCATTCAAAAGCAGCTTTTAAGTATAATAGTTAATAAATAAAAAGGAAAGAGATTTTAATAACTACTACTACCTATATTACACGTTTTTATGTCTCTGGCCCTCCCAGGGTGAAAAAAACACAACAGTTTGGTGAGTAACTAGATATTTTAACATAAGGAGCAAAATTTCTTACTGCAGGTTTGATGTATGCAGATGTAATGGGTCATTTAATGTTTAGGATTATGTAAAGACATGTAAATGATCATTCCAACTTATGTCACGTATTAGGGTTGTTGAGCTCCTTTTTCCCTTCCAAACTAGCTATTATTAGTTTTATGTTAGCATTTAAAAGATGCTGATGGAAAGCGTAGACCATTCCTTGCCTGGGCACACAGTTATTAATTTCATGGGCGACCAGTTCTGTGCTCTGTGGAACTCCAAAGACATAAACAGTGGCATGAAGTTGTAAAAAAAAGTTCTAGGATCATTAAACATATCTTTAGAGTGCTGGATTTTTTTAGGGTCTGTCATTATGGGTAACATCAGCAAGGGCATGTATATCCTTTTCGGACCAATAAAGAATGAGATCGGTTCCGCTTCTAAAGAGTCGGAAATGCTCAAACTATTTTGAAAGAATTAATTGTGCAAAACTTAAATAGAATATTAAAGAAAGTGGAGTTACATTTTGGTGAAAGGTTTTACATAAGAGTATCAAATGAAAAGACGACGACTATTCCAAATACATTCAGCATTTATTTATATCTTTGTGTAATTTCGCTGTTAGTGGAGAGCAGAAGACTTCGTCTAGTGCCTGTGCATATATACTGTCAAGTGTCTGTGCCGCTGCCTGCTTCTGTCTGTCTCACCGTTCATTGTGTGTTTACAGTCACCACAGATGAAAAGCAGCTCCAGACAAAGGGTGAAGGATCTGATGTCAGCCCAGCCACGGATCAGCTAACAGAAGACAAACATGGTAGGAGGCTGGGATCCTTTTTTAAGCACACCAGCAGAGATACTGGACACATATCTGACAGATAAGGGTCATTGTTGTCAGAACCACACTGACTAGCAACACAGTCTGTCCTTGAGAATTAGAGCAAACACTCAGATGGGGGCTGTTGTTAGTTTCACAGACAATGCAGTAGTTTGAAGAAATTTTAAGAGGGGAATTTTTTTTTTGATGGAGGTCTTGTGCCACTCATTTTTTAGATACTTTCCAAATAGTTAGACATTTATGTTGCATTGTGTTGCTGCAAGTGGTATGTTGTCTTGTGAACTAATACAAATACTTTGTATTGTGTTTTTCAAGAGATGAAGCTAACACCCTTTGAAGAAGAAGAATTAATGAAGAAGTGGCAGGAGATTCTGGGTCCAAGTAATGAAGTTGTTGTAAGTTTCTTTTTCAAAAGGAAATCCTTTTTCTCATGCATTAAATTATACTTACCAGAACTTGGTTCCTGGGCAAATTCATAATGGTAAAAAGCTCTGGTATCTCAAAAGAAGGCATAACCTGAGTTAAACAAAAGGAATTTAGTCATAAACATGCATAGTAAAAGTAATAATCCCTTGCAAAAGACAAACCTTTTCACATACTAATTAAGATGTGATTCCTTGTTCCTGTGACAGGTGGCACAGGTGGAGAAGTTTAGTGAGAACAGTGGTCTGGGGATCAGTCTCGAAGCCAACAGCGGGCATCATTACATCCGCTCTGTCCTACCTGAGGGACCTGTTGGTCGATGTGGCAAGCTGTTCAGTGGAGATGAACTGGTTGAGGTAGGAAGTCACGTTGTTATTAATATCTACATAGGTTTAAATATGTACATGTGTTTAGAAATATAATTTGTTTATATGGCAATAATGGGTCCTTTTTTAAATGTGCTGCATACAGTATACTACACATACACATCATAAAGATTGTTTATGTTACAGTGAAATAAACTTCGTAAGTAGACTGAATAGAATAGAGCTTCACTGGTGTAGTGGTGATGCCAAAAGATGTGCGTGCTATGTATCAGGAATTATTATTTAGGACAGGTTAAATACAGAGGTAATTTTTTCCCACAGGTGTTAATAAAAGTATAACTTAAAGCTGCACTAATTAATGTTTTCATATTAACAGTAGCTCTATAGTTCCCCACAGCTCTATGGAGCATTTTAGCATCTTTCAGCTCAGTATTTTGGTTTTACAGCCTGCAATTTTACTATTTTGGTTCACTCTCACTGCTATCATTAACCTCAGCTCTGATAAACCCACACGACCTGTCCAGCAACAAAATGGCAGGCAGACAAAGTTACCGATTAGCTGGTGAACACAAAGGAACATGTAGAAGTTTAAGATAGATATTTCCCTCAAGAGGTGGTGCAGTTGAGCCATAATGGAAAGTGCATATTGACCTTAAATTTGTAAGGTGGACAGAAATATGGCTTCAGCCACCATGATGTCACCCATTGGTTTTGTGGAGTTTTGTGAGAGGTTGGAGCTAACCCTAACACTAGCTGCTAACTGTTAGCTTGGTCAGCTACGGTCTATGGTTAACTATGATAATGCTATGGCTACACCCATACTCTGTGAATCTGGGGTTACGTTACCTAACCAACGTTGTCGCTGTATTAGCAACATTTCAATCACAACATAGCTACACCCTAAAGCATACCCTGCTTTATCATCTATTTTACTCTAAATGGGACCATAATTTACAAAATGAGCATTATGCGGTATTGAAGAAGACTTGAAACTAGTGATTGAGACCATAAACGCATTAGGAAATTGTTTACTGAGGTAAAATATCAAGTGAGAAGTAGAGTCATTTTCTCATAGACTTCCATACAATCAGTCTTTTTTTTTGGAGCCAGTGGAGTTGCTCCCTGCTGGCCATTAGACAGAATGCAGGTTTAAGTCACTTCTGCATTGTGTTCACTTTTTAGACCAGGAGCTACCTGCTTGACAAACATGCAAGTGTTTGTTAAAATGTTTGCCATAACAACTTTATAAGGTGATAATATGTCAATATTGAGTTTGTTCTGCTGCCCCCAAGTGGCCAAAAAAATCTATTAATGCTGCTTAAAAACATAGATAATTTTTTTTTGACTGACACTAAACCTAACCTCTCTTTTCTCAGGTCAATGGCATATCCCTGATTGGTGAGACCCACAAGGAAGTAGTCAAAATCTTGAAGGAGCTTCCACTCTGTGTATACATGACATGCTGTAGGCCCGCCCCTCACCTGCAGACTGACATGGATGCTGTACAACCAGAATCAGAGGCTTTGTCCACAATGTCTAAATTAAAGGTACTGCATAAAATTTTATTATATACATTTATTTTTCAAGAATTTGACCTGTTTGTTTGTTATGTTTTAAATTTAAAACCTAGAGGAAGTGAATTAATCTTTTCCTTCTCAAAGCTAAAAACATGCAGGCTATATTATTTAGAATTATTTAGAACTTGAGAATTTCAGCAAGTGATATATAGACATACAGCTGGAAACTCCCTGCCTCTCTTTGACATGCAGTAATGCATCATGAAAAATGTTTCTCTGCCCCTGCATATAAGTGAGGGAGTATGATTGGAGAGGAATACTCTTTAAGTCCTGCTCTTACTTTATAACCCATCAACCATTATTAGCTTAGCCCAGGCTGTCAATCGTTCCACTGGCCTTCCACATTGCCAGCCATTATGGATTAAGACTTAGCGATAAGCAGGGGAGGCTGAAAGTTTATTAACACCAATTCTAGTAATACCTCAGCAGCAGTAGCTAACCACATTTGCTCAAGATATGAGACATCAAAAGCAGTTTCCCTTTGGGGAAGGGGTTTTCATCTCCCCAGCTTTATCTGTGATAATGCACTAAGGCCCTAGCATCCCAAAGATATTTCCCTTTTATCTACTGCCAGAAACCTGAGCCAGAAACACAACTAGAGGGTAGCAGCCTATGGGTTGGGACTAAAAGTGAGGAAGGCAAGCTGCTACACAGAGATTTTGGGCTTTTCCTCTGCAGAAACAAATAGACCTGAGCAGTGTACTGGTTGCTGAAGACTCAGAGGTGAAAACAGCGGCAGCGACGCAGGATAATGTGACTGAGGAGGCGATAGGATCTCCTTTGGCCATGTGGGAGCAGGAGATCCAGAATATCGAACTAGAGAAGGGAGAAGGGGGATTGGGATTCAGCATTCTGGACTACCAGGTGGGAATATGGAACTTGGAATGAAAAACTGAACAACTGTTAGTTGATTATTTTACACAAATGTACTGGTGTAGTATTTTTTTTATCAATGTTGTTGTATTGTTTGTGTCATAACCCAATGAGACAGGGAAGCACATGGATTGGAAAGCAAATAGTTACACATTCATAGTCATGATGAGATGAAAAATTTATAAAAAAGGACATACTGTGCATGTATAACACTAACCAAAGGGAGGTAAATTCCTCATGATTTCCATATACTGTAAATTTAAAGCTGTGTTTGGGTACCTGTTGACCTCCTCTCACTGAGCTTTTCTGTCCCGTCTCCGCCACAGGACCCACTGGACTCCGTCAAGACAGTGATAGTAATTCGCTCTCTGGTTCCCACTGGTGTGGCTGAGCAGGATGGCAGACTGTTGCCAGGAGACCGACTCATGTATGTCAACACTACTAACCTGGAGAATGCCAGCTTGGAGGATGCTGTCCAGGCCCTTAAGGGGGCCAAGCTCGGAAAGGTGCAGATAGGAGTCGCCAAACCACTACCTGTAAGCATTAGTATTAAATTAGTATTAGTATTGAAGTGTTTATTTTTTGTTTGGAACTGAAAAAATTTGGTAATAAGGAACTTGGGTGTTTGGTGAAGTGATGAGGACATGCTCTTTTCCAACCATTGAAAGTTTTATAAATGTTGCTTTTGTGAATGTTTTGTAAAATTTGTTTTAGCATGTATGGGCTTTATCACTGCATGTATGTGAGGTTGTGAGTCAGGCTGTGAGTCTTCATATCATGCGACGTAGTATCCAGTCACGAGGGTTCAGCTTACGAGGGCATCAATTTTTCATGCAGGAAAAAGCGTGGAGGTAGGCTGCATGGTTTAGCATTCCACCCGCTGTTCTTTCAGCAGAGGCGACCGGCCTTAAATGATCCATGCCCTTTGTTTCATGTTATTATTTTATTGACTTTTCCAAGACCACAGACTTTCTTGTACATTCAAACACATTGGGGCACCTGTCGAAATATTGGGTCTGTCCAACAGCATGTTCATTGCTCCAGGCGCCTGGTGTCTTTGTATGGGATGGTTCTCTGCAAAACTGCTCGAATTCTTTCAGCTTTAGAGCTGCATTTCACTTGTATTGAATCTGCCATTGGATTACACAGTGAGACCTCTGGGCTGCCAAGGTTACCTGGATTACAGAGCTGTAGGAAGCTTCTGTGGGAGTTATCCAACTCTCCTGCAGGACGTGGAATGTCCTTCTGAGGGGTATTTTTGTTGTTTCGCCTTTCAAAATTGAGTCTGGCAAGTGTAATCCTCCAATATGTCTTCTTGCGTCCCCTATGTGGGTCTGGGCTGCATGATACACAAAATCAATAGCAAAAGTTGTTTCGAAAGAAATGTTCAAGAGCATTTCTGTTAAAAATCATTCAAAGGGAGTAATGAATGTGCCTTTTTGTGCATTTTCTCAGCCTGAACCCTTGTGCACCAAGGAGTCTATAGTTTAAAATAGTCTCAATAATTCCTAACATCTCTCTATTCTGTACTAATGAATCTGTACCTGATTTGGTCGCAAAATAAATCAATCAAAATCAACTTACATAAAGCTGGAGATAATGAAAGAATTTCTCCACTTTCCTAGGGAATATGTGGATATTCCCACTCTCCACACCCATATGGTGAACAGGAAATAACTTCATCATCCACCATCCATTCATTTGACTTCAACAATATTTTGGTTGAAGAAGGAGAGGAAGGAGGACTGACTGAGGGCATCCTTTACCGAGCAGAGCCTGCATTGGTCAGTTAGCTTTTGGGAAAACTGAAAAATCAATCAGAATAACCTGAATAAGGGAAAACAAAATTTGCTTTGTTTTTTTAATCATGCAACAATATATGAAGAGTAATCTGAAAAAATATAACCCATTTATCTGCATTTATATTGTATTAGCGTTTTTTTTTTTTTATAGTAAGACAAATTAGTAGGATAGAAAATCAGAATGATTGTAGCTATCTGTAATTGGATTGTTCACCAAATTCTCCAATAATGAGGGCCTGTTTTGTATTCCAGTCCGTTAAACTTGCATCTGTTATCACAGATTGACACCAGTGAAGCAGACCTGTCTGATGAAAAGGTGTTAGAGCATTCTTACACTGGGATAGAGGATGACACTTTCCAGGCATCAATGATTGCTCTTCATGGAAGCAGCTGTAGCGCAGACCTGGATTACCTGCACTCATCCACACCTAAGGTAGGCAACCATTTTTAACACAGCAGAGGAAATCCATATCTGAAACCAGAAGCACAGCTTGAAATTATTCCCTCATTTCAGTAAATGTTACTGGAACTCTTACTGCCCTTTGTTACAATGGACTGCGCAGCATGTAGTCATTATTCTTAGTTTTTGCTGTCCAGAGCTAAAATGTCATGAGGATTGTTTCTTTTTTTTCGGTTTTCTTTTTAAAGGCAGTAACAACATAACTAAATTTGTTATTATTTGAGGATTGTAGCTACTGCTACTTTTGTTGCCCTGGGTGCCTACGAACAGCAACTCCCCAAATGGATATTAAATTATAAGAAAAAAAATAAACAAAGAAGAGCAAGGGCCACACAAACTGTTTTCCTAAGAGTTTCTCTGTGCTTCCATTTTTTCCCAAAGGTCACAGCTGACCTTGTTTGTAGGGCCCTTCTAAGAAATGTATAATATAATATAGTGGAGCCCTGAGGGACAAACATGGGCCAGGACAACTTGAGGCATTTTATAGTACCAGAGGATTTCACAAAACAGATTTCAAATGTTTGTATGAGTTCAGACAGTTTTCCCCCCCCTAAAGCTCTGGAGAGAGGCAACAACCCTGTTGATAAATCTCAGCTCTATTTCAGTGACAGTAAATGGTGGACCAGCTTTGGAGACTTACTGAGAGTATCTAAGGTGATATTTATTGAGGAATATGGATTTTTTTTTTCCTTTCTGTCCATAACTGTTTATTTACGGTACGACAGTAAAGAGATCATCTGGGTGTTAAAGATCAAGTAAGCACAGTGAGTCCACAAACTCAACCTGCAAGTCACTGATTATAGTCTTCCTATTATACATAGATATCAGATACAAATATTTTAGGCGTTGTCATCTTGTCCCTACTAAGACGTTTTAAAGAGTTTTAAAGTTTTAGAATTGAATTTGTAACTGATTTTCAGAGACCCTTGAGGAGTGTGAAAGTAATGCATCTGATTCTTACATATTTGTCTTTTATTTATCACTACTCTTTGTGATAACCTCTGCACGCCCTACAAATGATGTCTTACATATGTTATGTACACTTTTACGCTATAACATACCACATACCAAACACACTATAATACAGTTAATCCCAGCCTTTCTGACTTGTGCCCCTTAAAACAAAGCAATTTCTACATGTGACCCCCACCAGTTGCATATGTCTACTGAACATGCCCAATCATTCCCCCCCACCTTTTTTTTACTGTATTTTACTCATTCTGAAAGCCTGAAGAGGTGAAATTATCCAGCAATTCACCAGAAAAAGCAAAGATTATAAAAAGTCTCAGAAAACACCTCTAAACTAAATTTTGTTTAGCAGAAAAAAGACTCTTCGTTTGTGTCGATACTGAATAATATTTTAGAATATGCAGCTCTCCTACTTAGAGATGTGTCAGCCCAGTTCACCCCAAATTTATTTCACTATCTTTTTAAAATAAAACTGCCCATTTCTTGTTTAACTCTATAGATTTATACTTCTGTTCTGTCCCCCAAAGGGAAATACTTGCTGAGATTCATCACTAGCCAGTCTGGTTCCAATAAAGTCTTAAATGTTCTCATAATAAAACTACATTTTGTGCATTGGGCGCTCAAGATCACCAGTAATTTCCGCTGTTCTCTATTGGCCACTGATGGCTTTTCTATGGCTCATTACAAGGAGGGCAGAATGGTGACTGAGCAAGATGAATTCCCCCTGTTGGGCAATTGTCTAACTAACAGAGGGGAACGTTCATTCAGCTGCTGTGCTTTGTTTTACCCAAGCTGACAGCTCGCCTGGAATTGTTGGATGAGCATCCTCGCTTTGCAACACCGTCCGGCCTCGCAGACAACACTCAACAGTTCTCTCCGGAGAAGCCGGCTTCTTTTACTCCTCCGAGAGGTCACGTCCCAGCTTTTGATGCCATGCTAAGCAGTTCCGATCAGTATCTGGCACAGCAATCAACCAAAGAAGAACCAGTGGATTGCTCAAACACATACAGTCCATTTGCTGAAATAGAGGCCAGATCTAATGTCCAGGAGGAACCTGTGGAGTCACTTCATTATCAGAAGGAGTCCGCCATCTCTTTTGGAGATATAAAGATTTTGATGAAGGTAAAACGATGTGTTTCATTAAAAATCATACATTTGAAGTAAAGGATTTAAGTAATGAGTTTTTAAGTCTTAACAAAGAATAGATGAGCAGTGAGTATTCTGCTGAAGTCATGTAAGTGAAGGTTACACAATAATCATCCTTGATCTTCTTTTAAACACAATTTCTTAAGATAACATCTAACCTCTCCCCAGTCGGATGTGAGACTCCTTTCAAATATTAGACAAACAAAGTTCTGAGCTCGTTGGTTTTAAATTCATTTTCACAGCTAATTCGCTGCACCTGGCTTTTCTCTAGAGACCCCTGCTTTGTTGGAAATCTGGCCTAATATTTTCATTTAATTTCATGAATAACTGTGTTGAATTATCACCCTCAAGGACGAGGAAGCTGGTGCGAAAGAATCAGCAGAAGACGGCGACAAGGAAGTGTTGACCTCAGGGAGTAATTTTGAAAGGACTATCACAGTTGTCAAGGGCAACTCCAACCTCGGTTTGTGTTAATTTCTTCACTTTCTTTTTATTTGTTATTTTAAGTATTTTCTTCTCATCTTTCACTGAAGTGTAAATGAGGTTGCACCACTGAAAGGCGTATTGGCCTTTACTTTTGTGTTGTGTTTTATGAATGCCAGATTTGAAGCAAAGTGATAGAAAAAGAGTTTTGGCAGATTTTCCAGTCTAAAAGGGTAATTCCATTTCGTTACAGTATATTTGCATTTCAAAACCTACCCAAGAGGCTGCTACTGGCTCAGATAACACTAAGTTTTAACTTCTAAAACAAATAGGTGTTATAAAGGTACTGTTTGAAATCCTCAGTGCCTCACTGAAAATTATTTAAAAGTATTTCATTTTGCTTTTTAGTTCTCTTTGAAGGTCTCTGCTGCTTGATTCAATATTTCTTTTCGAAAGTGTCAATGTACCTTTTTTTACCAAATATAATTCAAAATCCACTCCTAAATAGAGCACACTTATCTTTTTTTATGATCTTTCCAAAAAGAAAAAGAAAAACCTCCTGCACACTTCGCTGTTTTATAAGGGAGCTCGAAATTTTGTGAAAGGCTTTAACTACCATGTGTCCCAACTGGACAAAGATAAACATGTCCTGTATGTAGTCTTTTTTAGACAGACAGATTTCCAAATAAATTACACTACACTGATCAAATTCTAAGAATTCTTATGATCTACCACAAAGGGATGACAGTGAGCGCCATGAAAGATGGTTTGGGGATGCTGATCCGCAGCGTAATCCACGGTGGGTCCATTAGCCGTGATGGACGCCTCGGGGTTGGTGACCTCATACTTGCAATCAACGGAGAGCCCACTGCCAACCTGACCAACGCTCAGGCTCGCGCCATGCTGAGAAGACACTCCCTCATTGGACCAGACATGGGGTAAGAGATTATAATTACACAGCTGGGGCCAAGAACACCATATGCATATGTGTTTACGGAAACTCTGCAAAGGTAGTAGGTGATTCTGCGACAAATGCATTGTGAGGCAAGCTATTATTTGAATTTGTCAAACGGCAGTGGCAATATGATTCAGTGAGATTGACTGTTTTTCAAGACTTTGCCAAAGAAAACACATTTTCATTGACGTATTTAAAACAAAATAAGTCAAACTCAAGTGCACCTGTGTTTAATGTTGTGTTATACAGAAAACAGTACAATACTAATAAAGTTAACAAAGACTAAAATCAGGAAATATCTGAGCAAAGAATGAGGAAGTTTCCCATTGGGTTCATTGAGTCTGAACTTTAATTTGATTCTCAGCTCTCCCCTAACTCCTCTGGTCTAATTTGATATTAGTTCACTGCTGTTCCAATCAATCGTCCGTTTACGTAAGAGACACTGGAATCTAATAAAATAATCTGGCAATCAGTGCCAACTGTAAGTACCTGATATTTCAATTCTCTTCACAACAGACACAATTTGGTCGGTACTTAAAAGCACTGAGGTTTCCATACATTTTCTTCTTTGCTATTTAAAAATGAATGGCCCTGAGATATGTAGTTCTTCTGTTATAACTTCAAAAATAAGTACAGCTGTCTGTTATTTAGCTGTCTTTTGAAAGGCAGTACATATTGTACATCAAGGCCCAACCTCTGTTACATCAGGATTGCTTTTATGCAAGCCTTACAAACAGTACGTGTTGCTGTATTTAATATGTACTTTATGGATTAAATATTTAGTATTTGGTATTATATGGTACTTGGTTATGCGTTTGAAATCATCGGTAGTTCTTTTCATCCTTTTTTCTATAAACTGGGTAATGTAAAGAAGTCTGTTTAAGTTGGATGCTTTTTTTTTTAAACATAAACACAGAATACAGACTGGGAATACAAGCAAAGGTTTTATTCAGTGATTCTAAAAGGAAAATAATCTCTTCAAAGTCAATTGAATGTGGTATTTTTACAAGTTCTGCTCGCCGAACTAAACTTGGCAGTTTGTTAGCTTCGGTGCATAAAAAGCCAACTCTTCACATTCTAGATCTGCTTGTGCACCCGAGGACGATCTGTGCCCATTTTATGTGTGAGTATGACTAACTTCCACGCTGGTGGTGTTTCAGCAAGAAGCTGCCATCTTGTTTTTGTTTTTTCCCTCTCATTTGCTCCATCTTGTGCCGGGCTTTCTTGCAGTCTGTTAAAAAGTTTTATCCAGACAAAGTGTTAGAAAGTGGGTTGAATTCATTGCAGTTTTGGTGTTGCTGATATTGTTGTTTTTAACACTCAACAACAAAAATGTTGGAATTAAGTTGATAAATGTGGTTTTTAATATCATTCTTATATATTTATTAACATTTTCATTATGATGTGTCACACTCCAGTATTAACTTACATTTGTCTCATGGCAACAAAACTTATAATAGTGTCAGAACACCTTTTAACACATAGGGTTAAAAACAATATCTGGATGAATCTTGATGACTGCATCACTCACTTACTTGCTGCCTAACTTCTTTTCTTTTATTTCTGTGACTAACATGTTTGTCACACTCATTAACTTGTTCTGTGTTTTCTTTCTCACCATTTTTAACTCAATAACATTTTCATATCCACCGAATTTAAGCGCCAACACATCTCCCACTGCATGTTATCATGTCCTTAATGAAGTGACTCACTCGTTTCATTATTTCACTGAGATTCGTTTTATTCTCTGTCCGCATGCCATCATGTTTAAAAACCAAATCAACCCATCTGCTGAAGATCTGTCAGCTTCACTCAAATATGTTAATGTGCCCTTCAGAATCAACTTCACCCTGAATTGTTTGTAAATGGGTCTGTAAGTGGATGTCAGGTTTTTGTCAGCTAGATTTTGGTTTATTTGTAATTGCAATTAGTAAACCGCTTGTGAATTTCTAATAGACACGTCCTTCAAATTTTTCACGAGAACATCACACAATTGGTGACAGAAGACGAGATTTGCTCAGACATTTATATAAGCTAAACATCTGTTTTGAACAGTCAGATGTCGGGGGCCTATATATAATTCATTGACATATCACCTTGGGTTGTTGATAGGCAGAAAACATTTGCTTGAAAAACAGACTGAGTGCAGTCTCACTGCAGTCTTGAGGAGATGGAGTTGAGAAAAACAAGCTTCTGATGATAAAGGAAGTAGTCTTCATGCTTTCATATCTTGTTGCATATGAATGTCAGTTTTTTTTCTATTTTTGGTTAATTACTATGTGACCTTTATAGTTAATGGACACAATTTGTTGGAATTGTTTGACTCATTTGTGTGCATGTGTGTTCCTATGTGTATGTGTGTGTATGCACATGTGTGTGTGTGTGTTCAGCATTACATACGTTCCAGCTGAGTACCTGGAGGAGTACAAGACCAGCTTAGAGCAGCCTAAAGATGACGTCTTCTCTGAAGCAGCTCCAGTCCCAGTTCCAGCTCTGAAGTATGTACTCACTCTCTACCACAGTAATCTTTAGTTTTTCTAATATAATTACACTTTTAACAAGGTAGACTTGAAATTTTTTGTCCCTACAGCTTGAGTACCTACACTTGATAATCAAACTTTTTTTCCTCTGTTTTGTGTAGAGATATTCCTAGCCTCCCTGAGAGGGAAGATGGAGAGGGAGAGGAGAGTGCATCTTTCAGCAACTGGAACCAACCTAGGCAGTGAGTGCATACACATTGTATCTACGCTACTAATCTAATTTTGTGAACATGTCCATGACACAGTTAAAGAGCATCAAATCAGTGCCCCAGTCACAGCTTTGAAGTGGAAAATCTTGCATGCCGATTTTGGTACCTTCCTCAGAGTGGAGCTCTTCAGAGAGCCAGGCAAGTCCCTGGGGATCAGTATCGTCGGGGGCCGAGGGATGGGCAGCCGGCTGAGCAACGGGGAGGTGATGAGGGGGATTTTTATAAAGCACATCCTCGAGGATAGTCCTGCGGGACACAACGGGACCTTGAAGACTGGAGACAGGATCGTAGAGGTAAAGGAATGTTTCAAATCACAATAAACTTAAAGTTGTTTTTTGATTTTTATGGATGATTTTAACTTTAAAGAAACGCATATGATGTGGGGATTTAGGGTACCTGACAGGTCCTTTTTTCTTGATATCTCTTTGTCAGGTGGATGGAGTTGATCTAAGAGATGCCAGTCATGAGGAGGCAGTGGAGGCCATACGCAGGGCAGGCAACCCTGTCTCCTTCTTGGTTCAGAGTATTATCCACAGGCCGAGGGTAAGTCAGTAACTACTAGCAATAATCTAACGGTCACAGTGTCCTCATTCTGTAGATTTTTTCACCTCAAGTCTATCTGCACCGGCCATTTGGGGCACTTTCAAAACTGAAATGTACAATATACAACCCTTCGCAATATCTGGTTTTCTTTTGAAATCTTTTATGAAAGCAACAATAAACCCTGCGAGGCATATTAAATATATTAGTGAGTTTTAACCTCTAAGTGTGACATTGAAAATCACTGTATCAACAACACCGTTTGTTGTTTGAAAGTGCCCTCAGGCTTTGAAATCATGACTAAGTAGTTTCCTGCTGGGGCTGCTACTGGCTTAGCTCCAGTGTCAGATCTCTCATAGTCAATCACTTTTCATGCATTGTTATCTATGAGATATTCCTACATGCTTTCTTGCTCACTCATTAAGCCTTGTAGCAACTCGTA
Source organism: Thunnus thynnus (assembly GCF_963924715.1). Taxonomy (NCBI): domain Eukaryota; kingdom Metazoa; phylum Chordata; class Actinopteri; order Scombriformes; family Scombridae; genus Thunnus; species Thunnus thynnus. The sequence continues at coordinate 11,404,957 of NC_089538.1, read as the reverse complement.
ATGTAACACATGCAGGAGAAGGACACTAAGAAGGGGCAAGAATTCATGTTATTGTAATGCAGAATTATACTCAACTGAGGTGACTGTAAAACAAATATCGTAAACACACTTTGGCCAGTTGAAGGTAACATTTTATTTATGAGTTTTCATTTCATAAAGAAATATACTAATTCTTTTCTTCTTCTTTTTTTTGCTGCGAAAACATTGAAACCATTTTCATGTCTCAATGCTAAAGATGAAGCTATCGCTAGCAGTTCATTAGCTTAGATTAGCATGAAGAGTAGAAACGGGGGAGAAATAGCTAACACGGCTTTGTTCAAATCTGCTTACTAGCGCCTCTAAAGCTCCCTAAATTGTTAAATGGGCAAATTTTTACCTTCCCTACAGGAAGAATTTATACTTTTACGCTACTACATTATGAGTTGCTTCAAACCTCCATCTCTGTTCCTCCACACTACTTCCTTAGCCTGAGTCAATATATTGCCCAGCCCCATCGCTTGCAGTAGAGAAGCACACCACCACTTTCACATGCATGCCACATCGCACATCTCAGGTAATCTGTCTTTCTCTTTTTGTCTCTCTCATTTCATTGCATCAGCTATCCATCACACTTAATCTTTGTTGCTTTATCTCTCCCGCCTCCTTTTTCTTTCTTTCTCTCACACTGACAGTAGAGTCCTTCTTTTTAACTGCATCTTTGACTTTGATACACACGTAATGTGTGTATTGACGGAAAATAAAGACAAACTAGAATTGGAGATTTCTTCTGGGAGAAAATGAACTTAAAGATCTACTTTAAAGTTACTGCAAGGAACTTTTAAGTGGTTATGAAGCAGTTTCAGTTTAATACTGATGCCTCTGCATGACCTACATAAGCAAACAAGACCATCAGCAAGAAGATTGACTATTTCTATACAGTTATTGCCACCATGTCAGATTCCCCACAAAATCAGATAAAACGATTAACAACATGCAGACCGGAAGAGCCTATGTGCTGCATTACATGTAGCATGAGTGAGTAGAAAGACGTTACTAGGACAAGTTATAGGCTACTTGTTGTCGGCTTCCCAACTCATTTTAAAAAAGATGAGAAAAAGAGAGCAAGTGGCGGTATAGCAAGAGCAAAGGAGTGAATCTGATAAATAAAATGTTATTTTCTCGTTGTTTAGCAGGGGTTACATTCTAAAACACAAATAAACACGCTCACACCTCCGCACAACCCCGCAGGAAGGTGCCCCATCGCTGGATTTGGTGGTGAAAGCAACCTTACATGTAACCTAGGTGTTTACTTTGTCTCACCATCTTCATATTACGATTATTAATCTTACATAGCTAAAAATAGCTAGCCAAGATCTTTACGACACGAGGCGCTGGTGTTCATGGGAAATGCAGGCTTCATTCCGGGAAAACAATACCGCTTTTGTCCACAGGGGCCGCTAAAATCAACCCAAAATGAAAGTTCCCTTGTAGTAACTTTAATATTCACATATCTTATTCTATTTTCTATCACAGACTTAAAGTAAAACTTACATGACCTACAGTGTTTTTAATCAAAACAGTCAGCAAGTGGTAAAATCTATTATTTCACTGGCAATAGCAAGTTGTTTAGAAAACCCTCTGTGCTGAATATGAATGATGGTGACATTCAGTACACATCCAGACTAGATCTGTAATGTAGTTGAAGAGGGTTATTGGAAATTCATTGCTGCCTCTTATAAAAAGCTGCCCACCATCACGTAAACAATAAAAAAGCAAACAAGGAAATCATTCATACCTCTATGGCTGGAAGGCTTGTCAAAACAGCTCCAGTTTGCATCTACACAACAAAGTGGAAAAGGCAGACATTTAGAAAGATGACTCTTCTGATATTGATTAGCACCTAAAATTCGTAACAACGGAGTGAATAGTTTGAACGACATCATTATGATTAAATGATATCTTTAAGTGCTGCAGGCAGGTCCGTAATGCTATTTTAAATGCCACTGGGGGGACACCTAGAGAGCATAACAGCACATCCATGCTGTTTCCCCTTTAAGTTTCAAATCCTTCTCTTGTAAGCAGTGAATAATCTCAAGGTAGCCTGGAGGAATCTTTGAAACATTTTGTTAAACTGTTTCAGAGAAAGAGGCTTTGCTCTGATTTTTTTTCCTCCCTTTTTTTGATGTAGAGGAAACGGCTGTCCTCAAGGAAACCGCTTGCTTTAATGGTTACTCATTTAAATAAAACCTGAGGTGTTTCTGTCCTCCATACAGCCCCTCCCTCCCCTTTTTTTTTTTCTCCTGGATGATCTCCGATTCAATTTTGTCAGAAAGGCTCAGCCATCATATTAAATATTCGTCATGTTGTCAGCTCGTTGGTCCTGTGTGTTGCTTTTAGAAGCCGCCCCTGCCCTTTCTGCAGCTAAATAGCCCCCGCGGGTCGAGCACTTGCTGCACTAATCAAACCTTCTTAGCGCCTGCCCTGCCTCAGGTTAGAAAGCTACCCCGTGTCTCTGTGTGTCTGCCTGCTCTGTGTATGGGTGTGTCTTTCACTTGACCTGTGCCGCTTTTGACTTGTGCAAACTGTGTTAACAATAAGCTGCTCGATGTGAGTGAAGTAGAGGATTAAAAAGAGCCTGCATGTGTTATTTTATGTGTGGTTTTAGGTTAAATATTAATTCAGTTTTAGTCTGCATGCAGGTTTACCACATATGGGAAATTTATTCAGTGTCAAGCTAGCAATCAGTCCTGTAAAAAATAAGTGTCGAAATTGTTCCAAAGATAAACTTTTATTTCCCTGTATGGTAAATGTCTGCTGTCAAGACATAAAAAAATATTATCCTGAACTTTTTGACCTATTTCTGCTTCTGTATATACTGTATGTGTCTACTTGCATGTTTGTGTGGGTGTGCCTATTTTAAATCTATGCTTTTTCCCTCCTCTCTTAACATATGTTACCTTTATTTATACCGCTCCCTCTGTTCTTTCCTGCGTCCCTCTGACGCACCAAGCCAAAAAGTAAAATCACAGTAAAGGCTTTTCCTTTAAGTGTATTTTACTTTCCTCCCATCCTTAGCTTTGAAGGCCCAATTTTTCCCAATTATCCCAGAAACACTGTCCCCAAGTGTCTCGCTGCCAAAGAAAAGACGACAACTTGATAAGACAGTCGGCACTCAACACAGATACTAATATGTGGAGAACTATAAACTGTGATATCCTATTTTTCCCAAAACGCTGGCAGAAGCTTTTAAGCTCAGTCATTGGGAATAAACGGTCAAGCTTGGATAGACATGTGTTACCGGGCAGGCTTTTTCACTTTCTGCTGTGTGTGTGTGTGTGCCTTAGTTTTTCTTTATTTAAAAAAATGCGGATTTTTCTTCAGTAGTCACATTTATAAACAGGATACAGCATATGGTGTATGAGGTTTTAGCCATTCAGAACACTTTGTATGAACTTATGGGACTACTGTCTCTGCGTTAGACTGCAGTGCAGTATGATACAGTATCTTTCATTGTCAGTGACATTGAAGTGAATATAATGAATTTTCTCTCCTTACGTGACACAAATTAATTTGAAACTCCATATTGTGACTGTCTGATATAGAGCAAAGTGATTTACCTTCATGTCTGTCTTAAACGCAACAGTCATCGATAACAGACTCCAGCGAGGAGAGAGCTGCAGCTGTAACAAGGGACAACAAGGACAAGGTGTGTATTTGCAATTATCCTCCACTGACAACTCGTGTCAGTGTTTTTGTTGTTCATAGTTTCACATTGAACTTTTAGAAGGCGTTACTTCCTTCAAAAAGGAGCCAGGTTTGAAATATAAGAGTATTTCAAATCAATCAATCCATTTTTTTTTTTTTTTTTTTTTTTAAAAACTGTGGATTTTTAGGAGTAGTAGTTGTCACTGTGAATGTCTGTCAGTAAATGGAAGTATCTGTCATAAATATGTTGTCTTCTAAAGTTGTTGCCATTTGTCTTCCCTGTAGGAGGGTGACAGTCACAGTAGACTTTTCCTCCGCCTCTCCCCAACTAACCCTTTCACTCCTACCCCGTTTAAGGTTTGTGGGTCTCTCGGTTGTGCTTTTCCTCTTTCCCCTTTCTGTGTATGCCCGTACAGGTATGTGAATATACGACAATACACTCATGTACTGGCTATATTCTAACATGCTGTACATGCATACACATGTCCTAACATCTCCATTTGTCCTAAATCACTTTGTTTTCCTTTACTTTTATTACTTTATGTTGTGTTTTGTTGCTTCCTTTAAAATATGGCAAAATCAATACTCACTCCTATTAGATTTTTGGCTTTGTATCAAATTTGTAGTCCGGCTTGGTTTTAAAAAAAATGATAATTAAAAGTTGTGATTATGTTGCTCTTGGTTTTCAGGTAAGTATAAGAATCCTTCATTTTATATCATCATTAAATCAGTAATAATTAATAGATATTTTTGGCTAAGTAAGCATCATTTTATTCTACTGTAAGGCTGTAGATTAAGTGGGCTGATTTGTTTAACTCTATTGCATCTCTGTGGAACCATATTACATAACTTTAAATTATTTCTCAGCCTAAAACTAACATATTCTGCCAGAACTGATGAAGCTGTTAATGTGAAGCGAACATATGGCTCCTGTTGACTCCCATCAACATTATGTCCTTGTAAAAACTCACAGCAACCTGATTCAAAAGCCACGAAACCTTCCTTTCTCTTTACCTTTCACTAATAACGATTTTTTTTCCCCCCCCAACTCCATCTGCGGCGTGACAGCCGGCGAAGCGTGAAGCGGCAAAGGCATCTCCCACCAGCTCTGTCCTCCCCCTGCCAGTGGTGCCCCATGTGGGAGAGACTGATACAGACACGCTGACAGAGATTCCTGGCAGACCTGCTGAGGCAGAGGAGGAGAAAGAAGAGGAGGAGGTGGAGGACGAGTTTGGATACAACTGGAGTGAGTTCAGTTTCTATATAACTAAGTGTACAATTATACATTCTGTTTGGAAGGATGGCAAAAATGTGTATTTTGCTGCATTTTTATAATTGGCTCATCACCATAAATTAACCAAGTGTGGAAAACACTTGAATATTGTGAATGTGGTCTGTGAGGAAGGTGTGGGTATAAACACAGGATAGACTCCAGTTTTTGCACCATATACTCCTAGAAGTCTCACCTAAATACAATCATTTGACAATCAAAGACAAGATATTTATTTGTTTGCTGTGGTGTGCAGTAATACCAAACCGCCACTAGAGGTCCTCCAAGTTACATGTTTGTCTTTCATGCCCATAAATGCATCTAAACTCTGTAATAAAAGTGCACTGATTCACTTGCCAGAGGTGGTTGTACCTCTGCAAACCCTGAAGGACTCAATGCCCCAATTAATCTATTAGCATCTTTCAGACGCAGTAATGTAAACTGTAGGAGAGACTCACAGCTTCAAGGAGAACGGGTCACTTTCAGTCACATTCAACTCAGACAACAAGCATAAAGGACAGACTTCCAGCCTCCCAACACCTGGGACTGTGGAGAATATGTGTGTGTGTGTGTGCGTGCGTTAGAGAGTGTGCTCATCCTGCGGGGATAAGATTGATGAGGTAGGGCCTGGGGAGGTGAGTTGTGGAGATTAGTACAGGACTGATGGTTCAACAGTGGCAGGGAGCCCAGAACAACAGGAGCCCATTGGTCTGAACAGTGGCTATCTAACACACCAGAGACAGGAGAGGTGGAGAGAGAAAGAGAAAAGGCTGGAGGGATAACAATAGAGACAAGATTGAGACAAAGAGACAGAACGTGACTGTAAAACAAATTCAGCAGTCTGGCATTTGAAACTTTTACTATTTACTTCTTTGTGTCCACATTTGTGCGTCGTACACAATCCTGTACCTGTTCCTTTTTTTTTGAGCAAAAAGACATGAACTGAGATGGATGCCCAGACTCGTGACAAAACCTGGATCTTCTCTGTAGTATTGTCAGCTTACATCTGTCTGCTATGACTTGACCTGCCTGTTTCAGAGAACATAATCCAGCGCTATGGCAGCCTTCCAGGTGTCCTACACATGATTGAGCTGGAAAAAGGCAAGACAGGCCTGGGCCTCAGCCTGGCGGGGAACAGGGACCGCTCTCGCATGAGTGTGTTCGTGGTGGGAATAGACCCCAGCGGGGCAGCCGGCAGGGACGGACGCATGGTTGTGGGGGACGAGCTGCTGGAGGTGAGATGTGAATTGATCTCTCAGAGTTGGCTGGATATTCCTAAAACCTAATAAATATTTTGACTGCCTATAATGTCACTATTTTTTATTTCCTTTTTACTCTTTGTGATGAAGCATGTGTGTATAATCTGTATCTTCACAGATCAATGGACAGGTCCTTTATGGCCACAGTCACCAGAATGCGTCTTCCATCATCAAGAGTTCTCCATCAAAAGTCAAAATCATCTTTGTCAGGTATGGAAACGCTCTTTCTTCCTATAAAAGGCATCTGTGAACAAATTTCCATGGTAACTTAAGTCTACCTTAACTCTAATGTAATGTTATTCAAAATCCAATAGAGGGAGCTATTGTAATTCAACAGAGGAAGACTTTTAACTGAAGGATGTATCACAATACATATACTGTTGCACTTGTATATATACATGCACTTATCAAAAAGGAAAGGTATTGATAAGCTTAAAGTCCCCCTTCACTCAAAAATGTGTTTTGCTTATTGTTACTTCACTGTGAAGAATATGTGCAGAGTTTGACACTAGACGGCTGTTCTCACATTCATCTGCTGAAGCCTCCAGTGCTCATACGCTAAGAATGGATTTTTACTATTATTATTTTACAACATGTCCGGAGGGGATCATTTAAATCATTATTCCACCTCAATTTTCCCCATTATTTGTTCATTTTAAAATATTTAAAAACCTTCAGTGAAGTTGATATTTGACTATGAAAACAGTGATTCAACCACCACTATAGTTACGACTATGGAGTGTCATCACACTAGAAAAGATGGCAAAATAGCATGTATCAAAAACTGTCACTATGCATATTGTTAAACATTATTTTTAGAGAATGCGTAAAAAGCAAATGGGGGAGATGCTCACAGTTCAAAACTTCAAACTATTTGTTCAAAAAAAATTTCAAACTATTTGTGGATGGTGATGAACACCTCAGAAAACAAAATATAACTATCAAATTTTTTGGAAAAACATTTTGATATCTCTTTGTGTAGTTGTATAGAAGTGTAATTTTAAAGTTGTCTTATGTCTCATAATGAGACTATTGTGTTTTTTCCTGTTAGTATAAAACAGTTAGGTATGGTGATTTTTTTGTATACTAACTGCAAAAACAGTAGAAGTGAAAGATTTGTACATACTGGACACAGCTGGTATGTAGTACGGGAATGTGAATTAGCATATATTTCTGACTTATCGGCGCAGAGTCAGACATGTTCGACCCTTAACCCTTCCCCAACCCATCTGTGCCAGGATTACACTACTTAACCTTCTACTTAACTCACATCCCATTCCTGACCCCGTGAAAGAGACACTATGATCAGCACGCGTAAATCACAGCTTTGCTGATAGGAAGCAGAGGAGCAACGATTTACGTGAGTTATGACTCTTTGGAACAGGAACACAGAGGCCCTGAACCAGATGGCTGTGGGACCGGTGAGAGAACATGAGGGAGACACAGCGGAGCCCCACACTGAGGTACAACTGTGCTTCTGGCCACACGCACGACACATGTTGCACACATGCGTAAGTGCTCGAACTGACAAATGTAGATACTAGAGAGCAACGTTTCAACTACATAACAAGCTATAAACCTCACATAGAAAAGCATGGTTTATACTCACTTGAGGTTAGCAAACATAATTACAATTGACTAGTTGACAAAAATTTCTCAGTAGATGAACATTTACATTCAAAGGTTTGCCAAAACTTATTAATTTTATCTAATTAAATATTTTTTCTGACAAGCTAAAGATCTATCAAATGAAACATTCAGACCTCAGTCATATTAACTTGTATTGAGCTACTGAATTGTTTTCATGTGTTCGCTCCTTAAAGCGGCTTTGTGTGGTCCTGGAGGTTCTCAAATTCTCATGTTAGCATGTAACTCCCAAGACTCCCCTAAAACCACAAACAGCGGCGTAGACACACAAACACACATGAAAGTGTACTCCTACCAGCCAACAGACACGCATACACAGCTATTCATATCAACTACTGTCTGTTCCCTCACAGCAAGAAACAACCGCCGCTAACGGTGACGCTGACACTTCCAAACACGCGCATCACATCATAAAGCTGAAGGTGAGATACGCCGGACCCCCCACACACACACACACACGTCGAAATACACTGCACACATGCTCAGAGGACCATCCTGTTCTTTGTCGTTTACCAGAATGAAGACCATAATAGAGAGAAAGTCTTATATTATTGGAAGCCAGGCAAATAATGAGGGCGGTGTACACAAAAAAGTCAATGGGAAAGACAGAGCGAGAGCATACAGGGGCAGTCGAGTCTGACAAGCTGCCAAGACAGAAAATTGCCAAAGAAAAGGGTGAAGTAAGCAAAACAATGAGTGAATGGGAGGAGAGCAGTGCCAAAGGGACATAGAGGCAGAAGTTCACCCAAAATCATAAGAAATCATATTTTTACCCCGTCGTGTCTGTTCTCTAGCCAAGCAGATAGTTTCAGTTTTATTTGCAAAGGTTTTGAGTGCTTGGCCACAAAGCATCAAAGAATATTCCATTTGAAGAACTCAGCAGCAGTCTTTCCAGAAAATAGTTCCCACTGAAAACTGTTCACAGTAAAGAAGGATAAAAGGTGAAAGAAGAAAACCACAAATGGAAGAGTGGATATCTCAAAACCTCAGCAAATAAAAGCAACATCTGCATGACTAGATACCAAAAGGGGTAAGTGGGGAAAACATGCTTTCTGTGATTCACGTGAACTGACCCTGTAAACAGATGGGTAGAGTGTGAGAAGCAGCAAGAGCGGAAGACAAGGAGAAAAAAAAAAGCTTGATAAGCTATAGCACCTGGATGGGAGCACCAGTCTGGGACTATCCATATGGTAGATAAGGCAACAAGGGATGACAGTGGAAACGCAGCAGCATCTGGACAGCTCTGTGATAGGAACACATAATCCCACATAGTCTTGCCTGGGAACAAAACGATCAGAGGTGGAAAGGAGGCAAGGTGACGCTGGGGCTAATTATCTTTCTAGAGGTAATTGTCAGGTATGATTGTTTTTGGTCACCGGTGCAGCTCTATTATTTAGCACGTTAAAGTTTTGACAGTGTGGTAGGGAAACATGTCCGCATGGATTCGCTTCACATCAATATCATCATCGAATTTATGCACCAATGTTGTTTTTCTCTAACAGGAGGACGGCGGTCTTGGCATCACCTTTGTGGAGGGGAACTCTGATTGTGGAGTTGAGATTCAGAGTATATCTGAAGTGCAAGGACACACGGGCAAAGTAAGTACAATGCACTGCATGAAAAAATAAAAATAAAGCTTCCTGTACATTATAGAGTTTACTAAACAATGCTATGATCTCCTCCATTCAGGAGGGCTGCATGAAACCTGGGGACAAACTCTTAGCTGTGAATGGTGAATCAGTGCTGGGTTACACGGTGGAGAAGGTACGCTAAGTTATTAGAAATAAACTGTATATTGTGTCACCTTCAGAAAATATGTTTTCTAATGCAATATGGTGAAAATGCACTATTATTAGCAGTAGATTTATTTGAAAAAAAAAACAACAACAACAGACACAATGTTAAGATTGAGTCTGATTAGTAATGCTAATGTCTTTTAGGTCAATTCTCTACTAAGAAAAGCCAAAGGTCCAGTGAAGCTAACCTTCTCTACAAATGAGAACCCCTCCTCCTCCTTCTCCTCTCCCCAGTCAACCTGCCAGGACAGGGCGAACTCGGAAGAAGTCCTCGCCAGCCAACCCAGCATGCCTAGCGCTGCCATGGTTACCATGAGTCAGCCAGAAGTGGAAGCAGTCACTAGTGAGTCAGCTGATAGTCTTGGAGCTTAGTTGCAAGAGCTTACTCGATACTCGCCAACCAACCACCAAGCCCATTTTCTGCTTAGAGAATGCATAGATTACTTTTTTAAAAACATCTCCTTTTCCCTTCCTATTTTAGGTCTGAGTCGCTCCTCCAGCCCTTCCACTCTGGCCTGTGACCCAGCAACCTGTCCCATCATTCCCGGCTGCGAGACCACCATCGACATCTCCAAAGGCAGGACAGGCCTTGGACTGAGCATCGTAGGGGGCTGTGACACCCTGCTGGTAGGAGACAAAAAATATGAAAACAAATCTGCTAATGAGGCTGTATCACATTACCAAAAACCTACTCTGACATGAGGTGAACACTGTTAGTAGTTGGTGCTCACCAAAAACATCCTCGGAGTCAAGTACAGTCTAGTTTCCTAGAGGAATAATTGATTTAAAATCTACTTTTTGTAGAAATGTATTGTATATTTTTAAGTATTTAAGTTACATTACTGTATTTTGTAAGTTACCACCCACTACGCCACCCAACTAGAATCTTTGGTGGTGGTATAACCCAGGTTCGAAATAGCCATGGCAGCTCAGGAATGTAGGAAATTATATTGTCACAGCCTTCCTCCTCCTCCTCGTCCTCCTCCTCCTCCCGCCCCTGCCGGCCTCTCCTCAGCCCATCTATTCTGTCTGCTCAGTCAGGCTTGGGGGAGCAGCTCTTTGTCCGGCCTCGGCCGCAGCAGACAATATCCAGCCCCCGGAATGTAACCTCTGAACCCCAAATGACACTCACTGGAACGCAGAGAAACACACTGGAATCCAGGAACATACACATCTCACGCAGCACACACTGTACACATACTTCTCGCCCCCAACATGGCACTTGTACAATTACTTTGTCTTTTTTTTTTTTTTTTTCTCCCCTCACTATTTGCTGTCTTATATCCCTTTCATGTCCTCTAAATAAACATTTACCGTTCTCACCTCATCTCCTGATAGTTCCTGTTCACCTTCCTCTCCTACCCCATACTTATTTGCATTTTTTTTTTCTCTCTCTCTCTCACTCCAGGGGGCCATCATTATCCATGAGGTTTATGAAGAAGGGGCAGCCTCAAAAGATGGCAGGCTTTGGGCAGGAGACCAAATCCTAGAGGTGCCGTGCAGTATAATGAGCATTACATACTGTATGACCTAGATAAAGAGGGTTTCAGTAACTGAGACGTGCATGCGGAGCTTCAACATGAAAGCTGGAGTTTCCGAGTACAGTCAAAGATCATATAGTTTGATACGACAGAACTGAGTGAAATAATGAGTTGATATATAGCTCAGATATGAGTTATATTAATGGCATCAAAAAATGTAACAAATAACCTTTTTGCTGTTAGTGAGAAAGTAACCACTAGTATTAGATGGAGTTAAGTATCCCAGCTCAACTTGGATTTGCCCTCCATTTGACCTCATGCTTTGTCACAGAGGGAGGGCCGGGGTGGAGCTCAGGAGTTTAGTTATGGCAGCTCAATCAGTAGACCTGAAGTGAAAGGCACACATGCATGCATGCATACATACACACACACACACCCTTATGACTTAATTGCCTTGTGCTATTCCTTTCTGTCCCTGAGCCAAGCTGTTGTGTTTAGAAACAGGGTCAAGGAGGAAAGAAGTGGAAAGAGCAGTTTCCCATTCCACAGCCATCCCATTAGTGGCTATGGGAAAAATCATTTGCATGTCCACGGCAAGAGCTAATGGGGTATTTCCCCCCCTTTAATATGACCCAAAGTTAGACATCAATCCTCAAGCTGACCAGCTTCTCCCAGACTTTAGTGGAAAGGTTGCTTCCCTCTAGTTAAAGCTAAGTGTTCTAACATCACCCTGTGATTTTCATATTATGATCCAGTGTCTACATATCACAGCAGTTTGGGTTTCTGAGGAAGAAATGTAACCCCATGGTTAAAGGGAAATTCTGTTTTTGCATTAGGTTAGGCTGTTAGCACTTTTCATAGTTCTCTGCTTCATTCGTTTCTAATCAAAAAAAGATGAAAGGGGTTTTGTTACTTCAGATTGAGAGTGTTTATTTACTTGTTAGAATGCCCAAAAATGGAAATGTGCCCCAAATTATTAGTTTTTATGAATTTAAAATGAGCTATAAACAAAGTGTAGCAGATATTTCTAGTTTAAAGTCAATACAATTAGGTGCATTATTGCAAATATGAATGATAGATGTGTATTTCAAGATATTAGAGTGCTGGAGCACACAAATACTAACCTCTCTTGCTCTCGTCACAGGTGAATGGCATCGACTTGCGTGCAGCCAGTCACGATGAAGCCATCAATGTGCTGCGACAGACCCCGCAGAGGGTTCGCTTGACGGTCTACAGGGACGAAGCCCAGTACAAGGAGGAAGACCTATGGGACTCGTTCACTGTGGAGCTGCACAAGAACCCGGGCCAGGGCCTGGGCCTGAGCATCGTAGGGAGGAGGTGAGAGAGATTTATTATTAGTACGACTACTTAATGCATAGTATGCACTCACTAATGTTATTAATGTACAGAAGAGCTAGTGAGGCAGGAGCGGTGAGGTGATGCTTCTTACCACAGTTTGTCAAACAGAGGATTTACTACAGTGCTGAATGTGCCTTACAGATAATATGCTTGCAGTCAGCCTTGCAAAAAGAGCATTAGCATATTAGGAATCTTGGTAACCTTTTCAAATACAATCAAGTATGACTAGAGGGAGTACAATAAATCAAATAAATGCTTAAAATATTTGAATACTAGCAATGAGGGATGCACGATATTATCGGCACGTCATCGGTATCAGCTGATAAAAGCTCTAAAATGAAATATCGGCATCGGCCGTTTCTGCCGATTATGAGAGGCCGATTTGTTGCCATCTCCTCGGCCGCCTGACTGTGCTTCCCTCCACGGACTGTTTCACTGTGACAGTCCCGGTGCTTCCTCTGCAGGCTCCACTTCACTCAAGCTGCCCGTCAGACCCGCTGCTTCTTCCCACTTTAACTTGAATATCAAAGCGGGGCTCGGTGCTCTGGTTGGATCCACATGCAGAACCGGGGCTAATGTTAGCTGGGAGGCTAGCGGAGGCTAGCTGGCTGTGCTTCCCTCCGGTAATGCTGCAGCTAACGCTCCGCTAGCGTCTCAGCTAACGTTAGCCCCGGATTGTTATTAGGTTAAAGAGGGAAGAAGCAGCAGGTTTGACGGGCAGCTTGAGTGAAATGAGCCTGCGGAGGAAACACCAGGACCGCCATGGAAGAGCAATCCGTCGAGGGGCTGCTAAGTTTAGCTGCACAGATGGGTAACACCTCGGCTGACAGGATGTACCACTCTGTTTGGGAAAAAAAGTCTTTTCGGTTTATAAAGGCAGTTGGCAACCAGCGTGTTAGGTGCATTACCGCCACCTGCTGCTCCGGAGTGTGGACCAGAGATTAAATCCTACACATTAATCCTGTCTGTCTAATGAACTCAAAGAAACTTGGCAGGTTCATTTAAGTTTTAACGCTGAGCTCCTGAACTCCAATCTTCCTAAATTTCTCTCCCTCATATATTGTCTTTCTTGATCATACTTAGTACAATCTATGCTTGCATGCATAATAGTCTCCTCAGCCATCTGGAAAAAATATGTGCATATATCGGCATTGGCAATTGGCCACAGTGAGTTAGAAATATTGGCATATTGGATATCGGCAAAAAATCCAATATCGTGCATCCCTACCAGTAATGTTTGTCTAATAAACAAGTTTGAAAACTATGTTTTTATTTCTAATTATATTGTCTTAGACTTGTCTCTTATTGTGCATATAGTGGTAAATAGTTATTAACTAGTAAATTATTAGTTAGATAGTAATTGTATCATTTTTCTTTGCCAATGCAGGTCACGGGAGCAGAGGTAAATCATTATTGAAAACCCTTTATATTTAAATATAGTATATATAGAGTTGGATAGAGAAATATAGAATAGTGTTGAAATAATTACATTTTTTTAGATTTGACCACCACCAGTATCTACAAACCCATATGTAGTCATGAGGTGCTAGTTTTCAGTTGTTTTACCATCTTTAGCCCTATTTCCTTGTGGAATGCTGAACATAACCGGGTTTAGTTACGAGGTTAAGGCATTTGAAGATTACATGCAGATCTCATGCTCAGAAAAATGTATTTATTCCCACATGACATATCTCTTACGGTCAGATCAGTTATTTTTTCATTCTTCGGCGCCACTACGTCACTGCATTTTTCCTTATTTTTGGCGTCACTGTTAAAAAATAGGCACAAGCTCTTGCTTTATCACAACCCCGCTGTTGTACCAGAGACGGGGCTGTGACCACTTGTTGGCTCTATCAGGGAATGTTGATGCTTTTGTTTCCACTAGAGCTGTGCAGGAAGATTTACAGAAATCTTACTAGGACGTGAGCTGGCAAATTGCGGATAGTCCTAGCACATAAAATCAACTCAGGCTTCTATTCTGGAACATTTATGGGTTACGGCACATGTGGGAAAAGGCCTGCTGGTCCACAGGCAGACTGTCTGGTACTGTCAGGTGTGTGGAATGCGGTGAGTGATGTGACCCCTGGGATAACCTCCAGGAGTTGCTTATGTAGACCAAATATGCACATGCACAGCTGATTATATGTGTCTGTGTCTTTATATCTCCCTGCCAGCAACGTGTATAAATGTTTGCAACAAATGTTGAACTTGGCTGAGTGTTACGATCAATTTGTCCAAAAAATACACTTGAAGAACTTACATTTGAAGTAACTTCCAACTGCAGGACATCAGGCCCGAGTTGGGGTTGAAAGGTTGAACAGTTTGAACAGCAGTTGGTAGATGAACTTTTAATGGAGTTGTAAGCGTTTGCTTCTGTCACAGTGGTTTTGCTACATAAGTGGAAAAAACAACTAAAATGCTCGATAGGATGGAAAAGACAGTAACATAACAGACAACCTAAAACCTTCAGCTAAAATGGAAAGAGCAAGCTAGCAGTTAGTGGTGAGGAATAGTGACAGCCAAGTATCTCTGGCACTGGTGATTGAGTGGGATCGAGTTGCTTCGATTCACAGCTTCAGCTTGTGTTAGGCTTTATCCACGTGGAGATTGGCACCTCAGATATGCTAAGTCCACAGTATAGATGTGTATCTAGAAGAAAAGGCATAAGAATAAGATAAGTCATCCCTCTTGTTGCAACAAGGTATATTTTCAAAGGTCTGTGCTCGCAGAAAGCACAGAAGTTGTGTTTGTGACGTCACGAACAACTTACTAAAGAGATCATTTGAAGCTTGTGTTTGAAGCCAAATTTGGTCAAAGAGGTAAAAGCATGTGTGGGGATGAGGTGTGAAAAACATGCAGTTACTACCACACTTGACTGTGGAAGCAAACATGCCCCAAAATACAATTCTCTTAAAGGCTTATTATCTTCAAAATTATTACCATAATTTGAATTGGCTTCTATACATTCTGACATTTTTTTAAGCCAATTTCTGAAAGCCATGACAGGAAGTACTTTCTAACTAATATGCAGTAGCTTCTCACTTTTTGTGCCTAACGGCAAAATGTCCACAGTAAGCATATGCAGGATCCAAGATGGAAAACACATCTATTGAGGTCACAGTTGGAGCATAAACACATTCTTTGCAATTAAATATTCCATCTTACCAGCTGTTTGTCAGTGGTCTTCCAACGAATATAAGCCACACTTGTGCAGAAGTCCGTTGGAAAAATGTGCGATTGCTGGATCAATAGTGTACCGTCAATTACATGTTGGTTGTAATGGAGAATATATACTGTCCAAAAGTGGCATTATATCATTTGGTGTTTTCTTCATTGTCATGTCTTTGTCTTCCCGCCCCCTCTACAGGAATGACACAGGCGTGTTTGTGTCTGACATAGTGAAAGGAGGTTTGGTGGACACTGACGGCCGACTAATGCAGGGCGACCAGATCCTCTCAGTCAATGGAGAGGACGTCAGGTCGGCCACTCAGGAGGCCGTGGCTGCTCTGCTCAAGGTACAACATTCTTCCTATCAGAGTAAAGCATAGTTAATGAAGGGGACAACTGCTCAGGGTCATAATATGAATTAAAACTTGTGTTTATTCTGTTCATCTTTGTGTGCCTTGTGTTGTAGTGCTGCATCGGGCCCATAAAAATGGAAGTGGGGAGGTTTAAAGCCGGACCCTTCCACTCCGAAAGAAGGCTGTCTCAAAGTAGTCAGGTAAATCACTTTCACATTTATCAAAGATAACGGTTCAATGTACCATGCAGCTAACAGCGCTGAATGTCTTTGTTTCAGATGAGTGAAACAGGCAGCTCCAAGGTGGCCTCTCAGTCATGTTCAGACTCCGGAAACCTTCCCGGTGACCCTGACAAACTAAGCAGCAGTCAGGAACGTAAGTATCTTTAGAAATGCCATGAATCCACGAAGCATATGAGTAAAACATTCTAACATTTTTGCTTCCTCGCAGCTCCAGAGTATCAGGACACGAGAACAGTGGAGTTCACCAAAGGTCCCAATGATTCTCTGGGTATCAGTATAGCAGGCGGAGTGGGCAGCCCTTTGGGTGACATACCCATCTTTATCGCCATGATGAATCCCGTCGGCCTGGCTGCTCAGACCCAGAAGCTCAAGGTATGGATTTACAGTCTTTCATCAAAGTCATCCTAATTTCACCTTAATTTCAGTACGCTTCATCACTCAAACTAACAATTTGCATACTAGTAATTGTTGTGTGGGATTGAATGCGAATCTCAATTATATACAGTGAACTCATTCCCACTCACGTTGGTGAAACTTGAATCCTCCCAAAGGTCAAGAGCTTACAGCCTTTAGCAGCGACCTTCGCGGTTAAATGACAGACCAGCCAACAATTGTAGCTCTGTGTGACGCAGATTGGAGGAGGACAATAGCTGTTGCTGACATGGATAATAAATCTCCCACTCCTGCATTCAGATCATTAGGCCTACAGAAGGGCCCATTGAACTGAATAGAGAGAATCTTCAATAGTATATTCATGCTGCTTTATCTTTTCAGTCAGAATGAGAGATGAGAACGTAACATAATGAAATTACTCAGCCGAACACAAGCATAGTTTTGCTTTTTTATAGCGTGGCGAATGAAATTTGTAAATAGCATTAGCAAATGTCTCACATGTCTTATCATGCAGCAAAGTAAACAGAAACCATAGAGAAAAAAACAAAAAAAACATTTGAGACTTCCTTATCTGAAAGATGAATTAGAGACAACATTTATTACATTTGAACTGTAATCACTAACATTTTCTAACCAAATGCTGATAGCTAAATAGATCTGTGCATAGAAAATTTCCAACTTTCCCCTCGAATCGCTAAAATCCAGTTTCCCTGCAGAATGTGCCAAGTCGTTTTTTCTCCTGTGTTTCATTTTTTAAAATCGAACTGTTCTCTCTCTAATTTCCCCAGATCGGGGACCGGATCGTCAGTATCTGTGGAACCTCTGCTGAGGGCATGAGCCACTCACAAGCTGTCACTCTGCTCAAGAATGCTACGGGCACAATACAGCTCCAGGTCTCCCTTAACACACACACACACACACACACATACACACACACACAATTGTTCTCTCACCCTATCTGTTCTCATTAGATAAACTTGCAGACAGTTAGATAATCTGCAACTGAACACACACTGTATTCTTCACTTTATCTGTGTACAAAGTTTTCACCTGAAAAGAATTATCGGAGGCTACGTGCGGTAAACTTTGAAGTACTTGTAAAACTTGTCTCCCTCCTGCTATCATTATCTTACCTTTATCTTGCAGGTAAATCCAGCATACTGATGCTTAACAGTATCTGGTTGTATGTGTGTGTGTGTGTGTGTGCGTGCTCATGTACCTGTAGGTGGTAGCAGGTGGTGACACCACTGTGACGGGTCCCTCGCAAGAGCAAGCAGCTGGAGGTCTCACGCCCAGCTGCATCTTCCAGGATGACCTCGGGTAGGAACTTGTTATCACACAGACAGAATGTTTTGCAGTGTTGAAACATCCATCTTAACTCTATTGTGTCTTTCCATCAGCCCACCTCAATATAAGACCATCATTCTTGAAAGGGGGCCAGATGGACTGGGTTTCAGTATAGTTGGAGGGTACGGCAGCCCTCATGGAGACTTGCCGATCTATGTTAAAACAGTTTTTGGAAAGGTACGTACCATTTGGTTTTCTCAGAATTGACAAATAGTGTGTGTCTAGAAAGGCCGTTAATTAAAACTTTGTGTCTGTGTGTGTGTGTGTGTGTGTGTGTGTGTACAGGGAGCGGCAGCAGAGGATGGGCGTCTGAAGCGAGGAGACCAGATAATAGCTGTTAATGGGCAGACACTGGAGGGCGTTACACATGAGGAGGCCGTTGGCATCCTGAAAAGGACCAAAGGAAGCGTCACGCTCACTGTGCTTTCATAGACACAAATATGCAAACGCTCAGAAACACACACAGTATCGTCACTAATTTTCACATACTCATTTCCCATTTACGCATACTGAAAGTGACTAAAGCAAGGTGCAGGTGTGATCATGTCTAGCAGTCCTGGAACTCACGCCATCAATATATTTCACAACTTGGCTGTTCATCTGTGAACTCTGAAATATGAACAACCACACATGTATAATGATGAAGAAGCTTATTGCTCAATGTAGCTTTGAACACTGTGATCTAAGGAAGTCTACGGCAAATAGACTGTGTCATGATTAAAGACCCCAATTCCTCCTGAAATAGTGTTTAAGGTAGATAAATAGGTTGTAAATAGTACTAGGAAACATAGCTTGTATTTACATTCCATGGGTCCAGATTGAAGTATTCACTGGACACTGTCGCACAAGTATTTTGCAGTTTTCTGTATTGAAATGAATTGTAAGATGACTATTTTCATGGGTATTTTACAATAGAGAACACATTAAGCAATATTGCAACATTTCTACTAGCAGAGGCCAATGTTTTAAGGTTTATAAAGGGGCGACCTCTATTAAATTCAGAGCATGAAACAGCATGAAAACGCACTTGAGGCAATAAACAGATTAGCAGGATTTAGCTAATGACTATATTAGCTGATAGCAGCATTATTTGTCTTTTGTGTCGCAATTCTCTTAGCAGTTTATCATACTTTGATTTTCCTGGCTGATGCTACTGTATAACTGGTGTTAATCAATTTATCATAAAGCCACTGGTGTTTTAGCACAGGTGACAAAGAGAGCATTTTTAAGTGCTGAAGGCTAGAAGTCTGGTAATGTAAACGCACAGCTGTGTTGACACTTCTCTGAAGGGAAAGATGTGAAATCCTTGGACCTTAAACCAAGAAGTGTGGTTTGAGTAGACTAGACAAGGAATTGTGTGTGTGTGTGTGTGTGTGTGCATGTATGTGTGTGTGTGTGTGTGACCCTTTCACTGAAACATAGTGCTGCTAAAGCTGATATATAAGGTATCATGTCACAGTATTGAATTTTTAAGTATTAATGTTCACTTCATGAAAGTGCACAGAAAAGTAAATGAACTGCTATTTAGGTTAGAAAGGCTGAGTGGTTCAAAGTGTTGATTATGTAATGGATCTGAGCTCATTTTGACCTCGTTGTTTACCCAAAACGAAGTCGTACAATGTGTAGTCCCTGAAGTCATCAGGCAGTTGTTGTATGTTCTAGCTTCAGAGAAGGTTGTCTGTTGTCTGTCTTATCACCTTAAATGTGTCTCTAGTACTGTCCAAGTGACAGTATTGAATTTATTCACACTGAATTAAATAAAAGTGACCTTTTGGATTCCATCCATGTGTTCTACTGTCTTGAAATGTACTTTTTTATACCCATTGTATGCCTAAAGAAGACAGCATTCTTACTTGAGCATCCTCTTTATAGACAATAATTTACAAAAAATATGAGTTAAAACATAAGCCATTATTGAATTTACCAAGAATATTATCTCATCAAACCTCATCAGAATGACCATAAACTTAAATATAAACATATAACGCTACTAAATGAATAATAGCCGTTGAGCATTGTGAAATACATGGCAGCTTTCCAAGTGCGCCAGCTGGTGCTGAAGCCAACTGCTCCGTGCTGGAGGCATGGGTTATTGTACAATATACATCACATCTGCCATACATCACCTAGATAGATTTTCTATCCGAGAGATAAAAGCAATGTGCTGTTGCCGGAGGTCACATTTAAATAAAAGGTGAATGGATCAAAGTCAGACGCTAAAACAAGTTGAGATGAAATTTACATGAACAAGATGTAGATACAGTATGGGATAATAAGGCCGTGTGGAACAGCACGTATGGCCCTTGCTTGAATAGACTCTCTCTTGTCACTTGAGACATAATAAAGCCCGGATAGAGAGAGACAGGGCTCTCCATTAAAATATGGCATCCTGTCTGTGCACTGACAAGCACAGCTGCTTCACAGCCTGTCACATGCTTAGTGTGGAGTCCTTCGCATCAAATCCATTTCTTAAGTCAGTTTACAGCAAACATTGGGGCTACCAATTATTCACACAAGTCAAGCAAGACCTTTGAAGTCCTCTGTTTAATGAGGTCTGGGGTTTGTTCAGATTCAGTGGGCTGTTAGAGAAAAAAGACTAGCACTTTTATAGTAGAAATATATCCTCAACTGCTTGGTAACTCCTGCACCCTGAGGTCGAGTCAGTTACTTACAGCTGCTGTTAACTAAACCACATGCTAGCTACTGCATGCCCTCGACAGCTGAGCTTTCTACCAGCACCTGTTGTTTTTAGTGGCCCCAGCGGATTGAGAGGTTACCCAGCCTCCATCCAGGTTCAGGAGACGCTGGTTGGTTTACTTAAGGCTTGTCTGCACAAGCCTTTTAGATGTGAGATCAGGTGTTGCCACTGCATCTCGCTTGACTTGAATGAGGGCAAATGGTGTAACGTTTCCGCAACAGTGGTGCCAAAGCTAAATCACTTAAAAGGACTAAATGATCAAAATGTCAATCAGGCCTTTATGTACATTTCCACGGGATTTTCCCATGAGCAAGACTTGTTCCTTGACCTTATAAACAACTTTGTGATAACAAAGACAGTTTGTATGTCTTGTTGTACACAAAATGTCAACTCCATAACCAATGCAGCTTCAAATACAGCCTGTGAATTAAGCTCGCTGCTGCCTGTTCAAACATTTCAGAGCCGGTATCATCATGACTCATCCTAGCTCCACACTGGTTATCAAGAAGTTAAGTAAACAGAAACCTAGTTGATGATTGGGAAAGAACGACTCAGCAAATATGCCTAATGGAACACCATCATTCCTGTTTGACTGCTAAAAGGGGTTTTGCACAATTTTTGCAAAACATGAGGGCAAACGGGGACAAGGCAGTGGAAATTATTTGATTAATTGAATTCTGACAGTCAAAGTGCAGTAAAGGCAGATTTTGTTCAGGATTGAAAGGATGGGGAACAAAGGAACTTATCATTTATGCTATCATCAGTGGAATTCAGCCATGAACTTGTGACTTACCAACATAATTTGATGAAACTTCATAACAATAGGTAAACCATAATTTTTAACCAAGCTTGTGTCACAGTACTAGGGATGACAATAGCGTTCCGTTGGTCTTCCACTTTGGTCTAGACTGAAATATTGCATCAACTATTGCCAAGGAATTTTGTACAGAATTCATGGTCCCAAGAGGATGAATCCTATGAACTTTGGTAATCCATGACTTTCCCTTCAGCACCATTAGGTTGAGATTTTGTGGCTTGTCTTGACAACGATTGGATGAATTGCCCTGAAATGTGGTACACACATTTGTGATCGCCAGAGCATGAATCCGAATGACTTTGGTGACCCCCACCCCAACTTTTCCAGTAAGCTTTCCCTTATCCTGTGAAAAATTTCAACATTATCTTTATAGATAGGCACAAAATTGTGACATCCATTGAACATTGAGGATAAAGCTTACTGACTTTCATGATCCTCTGACTTTTTCTCTAGCACCACCATGAGGTTCACATTTGTTTTGTTTCATTTTTCATCTAGCTCCATGTCAGGACAAAATTTTTAATTTGTCTTTGACTTTGGTTTATGATCAAATACCTGCAAAACTAATGACATTCCCATCAGCCTTAGCTGTATTTTGTGTTTAGTACTAATTAGCAAATGCGAACAGGCTACACTAAGATGGTGAACATAAACATTATGCCTGCTAATCATCAGCATGTTAGCGTTGCTCTTGCGTTATCATTTCCCTCACAGTGTAGTCTCATAGAGTTGTTATCACAGCTGTAGACACTCTGTCTTGTCAAAAACTGGCAGTTCATGATAGAAGTTTCACATCAAAGTCAGTATTTTTAGAGCAGCTGGTATTTATTTGTTTTTCTAACATGTGTTAAAAATATTTTTACCATTCCCAAACCTGGCCTGACATATTTAAATGTCACAAAGAACACAACGCTTTAAGCCGACCCATCATTCATCTCCTGAGTACCTGACTAACCTTATGGACTCTTCAACATCATGTAAAAGAGTTGTGTTTGTTTTGCATGGATCACACATCTCCTTTGCATGTGTGTGTCTTTGTCTCGAGAACAAAAGGTCATAAAAGGTAATATTTCCAAGCCTGCCCTCACAATGGCACACTCTTGCATACACAAACCAGCAAACATAATTAAATTTCCACTGTGGCGGCGGTGTAAAATTGCTACCCGGTGAACACTCCACTCTACTGAAGTCTCCAGGAAGATAATATTTTCCCTTCACCAGTTGAAAAGAACTACTCAGAAAGGTTTGTGAAGCAATCATTTGACCTTCCAGAGAAGAGACTCTGTTGCCTCAAGTCTTTACTTAGCTGTCAAAAAGATTAGCACATCACAGGCACACACAATCCTCTGCATTGTTTGAGTCAGCATACATTAGTTGCTCTTTAACAGTCTTCCTCTCGAGACAATGGTGTAACTGTAGACAAATTGGTTGGTGATTGTTGGCGAACACAGAATCTATCCGGTGGAGACAAACAAGTGAGATGCCATGAACATTTATTTCAATAAACAATTCTATCTTGATTTGATGTATTGCAAGACGGCGTAATTAAATGACTAATAAAGACTGGAATGTGAGGAAGTAGTTCATTACACCTGTTTCTTGTTTTCATAGGATTATTATCAGACTGTATAATTAAACTTATTGACGTGATGATTAATGGTAGTCACAGACAATGGGAAATGAGTCCAAATCTTAAGGGAAATAACACTTAAGACTGGCAAACCAGTCTCACAACTTAAATCGAGAATGAGGATTTATTGCTGGTAGAATAAATGTGACACAAAGCATTTGCATGACAAATTTTACCTGCTTATACTGTATGGTGTTCCCATTTGTTTACTCTACTTCTACATATCTCACTCTGGCGTCTTGTTTCCAGAGCAAACAAAAAGATATATAACTATCCTCCTTTATTTAGATGGTAACCATTATGTTTTCTGAGTAAACAGTCGGATACAAACAAACACATACTTTCCTTCCTCTCATAACCCAAAATTATGCCAGACTCGACGGGAAGCTGGATGTTATCATGATTTACAGTGAGGTTTTCCTCATTACAAGGATAGCTTGAGCTCAGCGCACAGGCTCTATTTCCTTGACTGTTAAAATAAAGCTGGGAGTTAACCAAAGTGCCGATGACATCATGCAGGATTGGATTTCCTCCTCACCTTCAGTGTGTTTGCACAGAGTACAAGACTGAGGATGGTGTTTACAGAGACAACACAGCACATGTTCAATGAGGGAACACCAAACACTGGCATTAAATGTTTGGCGTTGAACCCTTAACAGCAGTTATTACATGTTTGCAATACAAACAGCCTACTCAGATCAGACTCTTAACAACACAGCAGACAAGACACTTTTTAATGACCCATCTCATACAGTCAACTACAGCCTATCTCTGTCTGACCATCCACCTGACAACAGGAAGCGACTTCACCACACTGCTGGTCCTAAACACACCTTGCATGTGTCTCTTGGTATGTTTGCATTTCAGTTACAGCTTCAAATTACATCACCGTAGCTGAGGCCTGATAAGGCAGAGTGTGTAATCATCGCTTTATGAGCTGTGTGTAAAGCAATGTGGTGACACAGCCGCTAGGAAATGTTTGCAGAGCTGAGGGTAGAAGAATCACCTGTGTTTGCTCGTGAAAGGTGCACATGTCTGACCTTGTGAAAGAACACGGGTGCAGGGTTGTTGAACCAGCATTCATGGACAGAAAATAAAGGACAGCATAGATTAAAATGTATAGCTCTTTCATGCAAATGATTGTTTTAACTGTACATGTCATGAGAAGTAAAACATATACATAGTACTATGTCATAGCAAAGGTCTAGCAAACACACTGAATTGTGTTTGCCCTACATTAACGGGCTTTATTATTGACTGGCATCTCTCTGCACCACAGGTTTAAAAATAAAGGCATCCTATTGATTTTAAGGCAGGATGGAAAAATGAGCCAGTGATGAAAGCCCATTTACGCCTCAGGCCTTCACTGTTATTTGAGCCCATTTTCCATCTTTGTTCAGCAAAACTGCCTGTGCCATTCCATTATAATAAGTGTCAAATCATCAAAAAAAAGGACATACATTCTAACCTTTTCTGAAAGCGCTACTTGCTTTGACTTGAATGTCTAACTTTTGATTCATGCTGAGCTCCCTTTATTATTCCGAGGATGACATTTTTAGAGGCCCTATTATCAATCCCTGAATTACTACTTGGGCTTTAACCCCTATTTAAGATGGGGTTACGACTGTTGTGAATTTTAAAGTGTGGATGAGGGGTGAGGGCTGAGACATAATAAGTCACCCGGAGCTGTCAGTCCCTTGAAAAATTTGAAAATTGTTCTGTCATATTCAAAGATGTTATTCCAGAAAGCTTTCTGTAGTCTTTGATCTGGCATGTTACCAAGTCATTATTTGCATCACGCAACCATTATCTCACCTTAACCTATAATTGTCCTTATACTGTAACAAAGGCTTGATTAAGTCGTAAAATTCAGCCTTTGTGGTGTTGCGGAGCGGCTCTTCACTTTAAAGTCTGATGGGTCTATTTACACTGCTCTATTATTAACATCTCAATAGCTGGGTGTCTCCATATTGATGGTTTGAAGATGCAAAACAAAAACAACATTTGGGATTTCGAGGACATTCTTGTGTAGCTATGTTCTCAGACAGACCCATTAAAAGTTCAAAAAGACTGAATTCAAGATCCCTAAACATGCTATAAGAAATATTATTTGAACCAAGCTGTTAAACTTGAATTTGGCAGAATTCGGTTTTGTTTCATTGTTATCTTGGACACTACGGTTGTAAACAACATATCGTGCAACAAGTAAGAGTCTACAGTGGCTCTGTGAGGCTGTACTTAGCTAAATGCTAATGTCAACATGCTAACATGCTCGCAATGGCAATACTAACATGCTGGTTCAGTGTTAAGTGTTATGTGGTGTTAGCATGCTAACATTTGTGTTTAGTGCTAATTAGCAAAGTACAAGATTGGAAAGTCATTAAGGTGGCATTAAAGGAAAAGTCAGGGCATCACCGAAGTCAATAGGATTCATCTTCTGGCGACCGAGAATGCCTTTTCAAAATTTCATGGCAATTCACCCAATAGTTGTTGAAATATTTTAGTCTGGACCAAAGTGGTAGATCAACCAACAGATAGACCTAAAGAGTGTGCAAGAGCAAGTTTCCATATGTTGCTTCAGCTTCCAAAGCATTACAAAAACAAAACAAAGTAGTCATGAAGCTTAAAAACTGTTTAAGGTTCAAAGGTGACTTGCACCAACAACATTTTTTTTCCTTTTTATCCAACAGCAGCAATAAATTAAGCTGGTCTGTCGTCTTTGCAAAACATGACATTGCTTTGACGGTACTTAAGGTACTGCTGCACTTTAAATCTAGTCGTCTCCTCTGCTTGATTTATGAGGATGCCCCACAGGGTGAGGCGGTGAGGAGTTCCAGTGGCCTCTAAACGAGACTACAACAGGCTGAACACAGGCCTCAGCAGTGCTTTAAAACTTGTTTACATGTCCCTGACCAGGTGAATGTGTCCTCTCAGTTCATGTCTGGTTTGTGTGGTTAAAGTGTTTACTGCCACTGCACATTTTTTCCCTTTTGCTCAAGACCACAGATGCCAGACAGCTCTGCTGGGTGACTGGCTTTTTACTTCAAGAACGGATTCCAAGCTTTAAACAGGTGTAACCATGTCCTCTAGTCATTGTAAAATCAGCTTAAGACAGGAACACATTTCCTCTGCATAAGGTTTTATCTTCCCTGCTGCAATAAAGACAATACAAACGAGAAGACAGCAGTCAAAGGTGCACCCATGGGTGACTTGTAGAATGGATTCCATCAAAGGCATGCCTCTGTTCGACTGTCACACTGGTAATAAAGAAAGAAATGTGACTGGGTGACGACATTGCATTTCCTCTAAAGATAAGAACACATGGTTGCGTCTGGCTTATTCTGCAAATTCACCTGAGAAGAAAAGATTTTATGGGGCTTTTAAAGATGTATGACAGGAATCACATGCAGAGAACACGGAATGACAATGTTTGGAATTTAAAAATGAACACCTGTCAAACCTGCACAAAGTCAAACACCACTGAAAAGTGTAGTCTTATTATGTCCTAGAAATTACATTATTATGCAAGTATTTTGCAATGCTGAGCAAGCACATATAAGAAAATGATAATCTTTCCTTAACAATTCCCTTCAGTTACTCCAAACACTTCAAGCTGTTTGATTAGTGACAGATTCACTCATCGTATGCCTGAGAAAATGTCAAAAGCGAAAGAGCGCATAAAAGTGTCAGAACCCAAAAAGGCATTCATCACACAGAAGCTGTAGGGTATTCAAGGAAAAACTTTCCATCAGACTTGCATGAACCTGTTATTTGCAAGCAGCCAAACTGATTCATGTTCTCTTGATATGCTGCTATGTTGATCTAGTTTCCTGAAGGCAAATCAAACGACAGAGGCGTCACCATTCATCTCGTTTACTACAATAAAATTGGATTAATTTCAGCTAAATTGCCACCTTGCTTGGAGGATTTATTTAATGACTTCTAAGACAAATATTGGCCCAGTCCCTTTGTTGTCGTGAAAGTAATAAAATCAGCACATCTCTGTTTGTTGACAGGCACAGAGAGTGAGCTGCCAACAGACACGGCTGCAGGGCCATACCAACACATGACGTCATTAAGGGACACTTTGACATGATATGACAGGCTTCATTTCAGCATGGTAAGATGATTGACATGCATTCTTTTTGTGTCAGATAAGATAGATGGTAACATATGCCCTCATATTGCCTTTATCCTCAAAAGATGAAAGAGAAAACACTACAGAGCGTGACTGTTGTTACAATTTTTTAAAAGAATTTCCCATGATCTAGTTTCTGGTCATATTTGACTTTCAGGTAAACTGCAGAAAAACAGAAATGAACAAGATAGATCAGACCACTTCAGGAAAGTGAACAGCTTGTTGCAAATCTTGTTGAGGAATAAATCGTCCTGTCAGTAGAGATATGAGATGAAGTAATTTACATAAATGGTTGTCTTTAGTGTGTTGTTTTGTGTGAACAGAGCAGGTAAAGCTCTTCTTTTTTCATGTAAATGCAACATGCCAAGGGACGATTCTTCTTTGAGTTTCAATACATTGAACTCCAATTCAATCAGCATTCAAAACATGCTTTTCATTCAGCTCCTTTGAATGCTAACGTAGACACTTTTCAACAATTTAACAAAAGAACTGTGCAATTTCTTTTCTAAATTAAACGATTTGCATTCATTTGCAAAACTGAAGGTTTCATTTAAAGATGAAATGTAACCATTCCTACAACAAAGGAGAAAGCCATGCAGCCATGCAGCTACTCTCCTACTGTTTTCAGAAGTGGGCTGCAGTGGAATCCCTGCTATGTCACATTGCTCGCCAAGAACCAGAGAATTTCCCCAGAATTGTACACAGATTTCCCAGAAATTTTCCAACTCTTCATACAGAAAGAGAAAATAGCTGCAGCGCATTGACACATAAACCATAATATTGATTTTCTGCCAAATGCTGCTTTTGGTTGGTAAACATCAAGAAGATTCAAAAGGAATGTTACAGCTACACTCTTAATAGATGATGAAAAAAAGCTTTGTATCTTCACTATAAAAAATCTATATATAAATATAGATAGATATATATAGATGAAAATTTCAAGGTAGTGAGATACAGTTGAATGCTGGAACTATTTGAAAATGGAAGTCATGGTAGTGGATTTACCAATCATTTGTCCTTGTTGCCATAAGAAAATATTCAGTATAGTCTGTAACTTTATAATAATGTTGGAGGTTTGGGACTTTCTCCTGTGTATGTGTAAATGGATGAGGAAATGTTCCTGAAAGCCATTAGCAGAGTAATTCACAACTGAATGGATTCATAGTTTTTAAGGCCAAGGCGTCTACCTTGCTCTTCTAGCACTTTTACTCTATCAGCAATCCGCACGGCCATTTGTCTTCATTAGTCTCTTCACAAAAGCACAACATCCTCACCTATGTGGCTGCAGCGCTCAGCGAAGGTAGGGGCAGAACATCAAGCTATCTATCTACATAAGCAGACAACCTGTCAGTGAGTAGTGCACCAGTGATTCAAATGATGATCCTGTACAGAGGCAATGATTAACGCAAACTGCCAGCGGCCTGAACACTGTTAGGTCAGCTATCAGTCTCTGCAAGCACAGTCTGGACAAGCTGCAGGAAATGGTAGGTGCTAGGACTTTGTGTTTTAAAAGTGATGTCACTCTGGGTGGCCTGTACTGTACTATTGTCTGTGGGAATGAGAGCTTTGATAGCTTTTACAAACACAAAACCAAACCAGAGTTGTATTATAAAAAATGCTATCCGTACTTTTATGAAAACTGGTGATTTAAAAAAGACAGTAGGCAAACCATGTCACTATAATACGCTGCTGTAACCCCTCCCTGAGAACTCTCAGTAACAGCCTGCTAAGAGGCTTTACTCCCCCAAGCACAAAGAGCTGTCTGTTAGGCCAGGGAGGCATCCCAGGAGTCAGCCGAGACAGGTGGCTATCCCCACAGGGTATGTACATGGGGGCTGGGAGGCTGAACGCTGGAGTAATCAGAGACAAGTCAAGACAAAAGCATGGTGTTATTTCAGCGGTGTGGATTTCCAACTGTTGAATGTGTGGGTTAAATGTTTGGTGTGAGGAACACAACAGCAAAGGAAAAAAAATAGGAAAAGCATGTTTTGTCTGCTGATATGATACTGATATGATATGATACTACAGGTATTTTTCCATTTTTCAAAAGAGGACAAAACAGTTTTTGATCATATTTGTGGAAACAGTGCCTTAGCCTTGAACGTCTGAGTGCCCATTTCTCATGCTGTTTCCATAACTTACATCTGGCAGCCAGTGTTTGAACATTTGGGGGGACCCGTCGTGCTGTTTTTCACTCAGAAAGTGGAAGCTGGTTATCCTAGCTTGCTAGTGCTACTGTATGTTCGTCCTGCAAGGACGGGGTCTGGCTAGCATTAGCTGTCTGTCTTTCAATGGTCCATATGTGGCAAATAATAGACTGTTAAAAATTTAATCATGTAGCCATTGGAACTGGAAGTGATTAAGAACAATTTATCATGCCCTCCAAGACAGATATTGAACAAATCAAATTACCAGGCATTATTAGGAGCCAAAAATTCACACCCCGACTAATATTTCTTCCTTTTAATGTATTTTCAGTTGACTCTATGTTTTACAGCTTCATGAACATTTTCAAATCAATGCCTTTCAAAAATTACCGTTGCATCTCTCTTGACAAATGTGGATTTGTTAAAGAAATATTAGGTTACTCCTTTGGTTGGAAATCAAAATCAAGAAACAAAAGTCAATATGAGTCAAGGAGAAAAATTCCAGCTGTTCCTCTGAGTTTACACTCCAGCTCTAAATCTCCTTCTCTTTTGCATGCAAACTGTCAGGTAGATGGGGCCTGACAGCAATTCAAACCTTCCAAAATTACATGACTATGGTGGAGACCGTCCAAATCCCGCTCAAGTAGAAATGATCTTATGTTTTCATTGAAGCTCTGGATTTGAATGAGGGTGCCAAGTAAACCTTGCCAGTTTTGCATCCTAATCCCCCCGGATATTAGAGGTCTTTTACCTCTTAAACCAAAGCACTTGAGCGAAATCTTCAAGGTCCTGTTACACCAGTTTTGAGATGCAGAGGAGGGTTTTAGTGGCAGCTTTTGAGGTTTGAACTTGGATAGCCCTGGAAACATGTTTTCAGCTATCTATGCTACGTGGTAGAAAAAGGATTTTATTGTGGATTGAGATGAGATCTGAACAGTGAATCTCAATTTGTGTCACAACTTTAGCACATCAGGACCAGACAAGAAAGACTTTGTCTTTTGGTCAGTGTGGAATTATCATACTGGGATTGTTGAAACACATATCGATCAGATTGAAACATCTAGAAGACTGAGAAAGAGCATCAATACTCTGTCAAAACAGGTGGATTTACACTGTGATACCAAAAGTAGATGACAGCTAGGAATATGTCTTGACCATAGGGTCTTGACAAGCCACAAAGGGTTATAAAACAACTGCGGATTCCAATAATTGGTACAAAAATGTCAATATGTTTTTAAAAAAATAATCTGTGTGAGTTTTTGTTTTTGCCAGGAGGTTACAAGACTGATTTCACAAAAGGACATTAGTAAACAACACTGACTACTACGTTGCCATGAGAGGACCATGGAAGGCTCTTCCCCTACAGGACAGTGATGGGTGGTGGTGGTGGTGGTGGGGGGGCAGTATTTGTACTTTCCCAAGAGGATCACATCTCATTCCCAGGATGGATGACAGTTTATGAGGGAGTGCAGACAGAACGGTTGGGAAAATGGGATCTCATAGTGACAAGAAAGCTGCGAGAGACTCTGGGACAACATGTGTACAGTTATGAAGACAGATGAGCAGAATCAAAAACAGGTCCGGAACTCATAAGGCAGAAAATAAAGCATTGAGGGAAGGACTGCACAGTCTTGTTCTGACTGAAGTGCTTGAGGCAACTGTAACTGAATTATTAAATTCCTCATCAGAATTCTTTATGAGTCTTGTAAAAAGAAGGAAGAAAAATACTTGGAGTAAACATAACAAATGTGCCAACAACTATACTTTTTCCTACTAGTCTCACTGAAATTATATACATTACATCTTAGAATTAAAACGAAACTGGCTCACGTCAGCCTGACGTAAAACATGAAATAATATTGTGCAGGTTGGTAGTTAATCCCAACTCCTTCACTGCAAAGTCATCAGATCAATGTTTTCTGACCTCTATAGGTCAATCAATTGTAATATTCTCCTGTTGACCCCAAACTGCCCTTATTTGGCCTGAATGAGTGCCCAGGGAATTACAAAGCAGCTGTCCACAGTGAAACATTTTGGTCAACCATGTTTGCCAACCTCGGTCCTTCTTCTTTAAACAGCACAGGGTCATCGTGTTGCCAGGAAACACTTGAAAAGATTTTTGACCTTTTGGCTTTGTGTTGCCTGTTGCTGGGAGTCATCCATATTGCTTTAAACTAACAAGCAAATCATCAGTGTGAGAAGGTCTTTAAAGGCTGTTTGTATTTGCTTGTCCCATATAACAAATCAAATGCATCTAGAGATCAACACAGTTATCCCAAAGATGACCAAATCACGCTACAATTTCAGTAAACTTCAAAGCTACCATGATAACCCATATTTCTCTCTGTCTCTTTCTCTGATGACTCACAAGTTGGCTGTCAAAGAGCAAAGCAAAAGTTCAAAAGCGCTCACAGGGTCAGTGCCTTCTGTAGAAAGGAAGGCCTTTGATTCTGAATATAGTCACAGAAAGGCTTCCTGGCCTGGATAGAAAGA
Organism: Thunnus thynnus; assembly: GCF_963924715.1. Taxonomy (NCBI): domain Eukaryota; kingdom Metazoa; phylum Chordata; class Actinopteri; order Scombriformes; family Scombridae; genus Thunnus; species Thunnus thynnus. The sequence continues at coordinate 11,373,035 of NC_089538.1, read as the reverse complement.
GAAAAAGGGAGTGAAAAAAGGGGGATCAAATAGGATAGAGGTTTGTTTTGTTCTCTCCTCTCTATCTGTTGAAGGTTCCTGGCTGATGTAGCCTGCTGCTTAATCTCAGCTGGCTCAACAGCTCGGGCTGCGATAGTGTGGTCAGGAAGGGAGGCTCCCAATCCAGAAAGGCATCAAACATAGCCAGGGTGTCACAGGGCGACTCAACAGATATTAAGATAAAGCAGATATTAAGAGCAATGGATGGAGGAAGCGGCCGAGAGAATGCTGAGGGTAACAGACCATACATTTGACCACTAAACATTTATTTTGTGCGTCCGGGTGGCCCACGTGTTAATGTTATTTTAGTGATTAATTCTACTTTATAACTCGTTATGAATTATGACCCTATCAACCAGCAGTAAGTGAAGTGAATGTGAAATACACTGATCTTCAGGGTAAAGGTTGAACTCTTGTGACTAATGATGACTAATTAGCCAATCTTTAGTTGAGCAAAAAGGAGTGTAAAGGGAGTTCATGGCAATACATCATAATAGTTGGGAAATAGATTGACATTAGCAACGGACACAGTACATGACGAGTTCCACTAGTTTGTGCTTTTGATAGGAAATGATTTCACAACCTAACTTCAAACATGGATTGCATCTGCATTAGAGACTAAATACATGGAATATATGTTTGGTAGAGGTTTTACACGTTATTATATCTATACCTTTTTCATGATGTGGCTTCTTGAAGGCCAATGAGAGTTTTCCTGTTTTCCTGTCTTTGGGGATATTAGGATTAGGTTGCACCAGTTATTTATAAATCCATTTTGTGTGTAAAGGCCTTATATGTTTTCAGTAACTAGCTGGTTGCAAGCTAGTGATTTAAATTGGGCTGCATCATTAAAACTTAACAAATATCAGTTGCTAGGAACCAACGCTCGCACCATCCAGTCACAAGCAATCACTTATGTAGAACTTATTATTGCAAAATGTAGCTTAACTGCCAAAGATACCGGTATTAGAGCGGAAAACAATATATTAAACTTTACTGTTTTATTTATGTATGCATACATGGAGAAATATGTGTAGTATTCATGCAGTTGAGAATGAGTGGGAAATATCTGATTATGCTAACGCTATTTGGTTAATTAGGCTAACATTATTTTCATAGCATTTTCTAATTTGATATATATAGTAATTTTTGTGACATGTATTTTTTTCCACAACATTTTGATTAAGTGTTAGGTCAGATGTGTTGACCATATCACATATTCCCTTCTCTTTGATATGCTGTATTAGCAAGCTAACGTTAATTTTGTCAGTTTAGTTAGCTACACAACAGACACCTGGCAGTTATTGGGTGTAAATTTTTATTAACAACTAATCTCTACCTAAGAACTAGTTTGTGTGGTGAAACCCCATTTTAATTTTCTGATATGTAATTCTCCAAAAATTAACTTGTTTTAACAAGTCTAAAGTGTTGAACAGCTGTTGCAACAGACTCTGGCTTTCCTGGAGAATACATTCTTAAAATGTAGAAAGCTATTTTGGCTAAGTTGTAATAGTTTGCGTTTATGTTCAAGATACAACTTGAGGAGGATGACCAATAGCTACAGTGGCATCACCACAAATACTGAGAGGGAGCCAATAATTACTGGTAACTTTTCATACAAGTTAGAAGTGAAGCCAAAGGTTCACAGAGCGAGTACAGCACTAATGATTGTAGCAATTCAGATGCAATTTGTTACATCCTGTGAAATTCCCAATGAAATGGTCTGAAATAAGTCTCATGGGGTGATTTGCAATCTTTATAGCCAAAACGACATCTGATAAATAATCAGGCACTACTGTGTTTATGGTAATTAAAAATAACCCCATGAACTATGAATGGAATGCAGCCTGACCAGCCTGTAGGGTAATGTGTTCTCAGGCTGACCACTTTCTGTATTTGGATTTCTCAGATGTTTTCTGTATGATGTTTAAAGAAGCTTTCAAAGGGTGTTTCTCTAAATCTCGACTGAGTAATTTATGAGTACAGACAGCCATTGTTAATGTCTAATATTTGCATTGACGAACAAAATGCCACATCTTTTGCGGTTTGGCTACAGTGGTTCCCAAGACCAACAAAGTTTCACAAGGCTCTTGAGATTCAAAAAGTTATGTGTCTACAGCTTGGCTGACTAAGAGCTCATTCAGGACATTTGTCTCCTAAAAGTGGTGTTTTCCTGACGTATACCATAATTTCAATTTATGTAATAATCTTATCGGAATGAAGTATTTGTTGAGTCTGAAGTTGAACGCTATCATCGCATCAGCAGTGCAGAAAATCTCTTGAGAAGCACATTAGGATTGCAGCTAACCTTGACATTCATTAAGTATTTTTCCTAGACGAAACAAGATATTCATGCTATGGGACAGGCCTTATTAAGTTTTCCACAGCTTCATAAATCTCCCAACATGGAGCTCTGCATGTCTGGGAATGTAATAAGGCTGACATATTCAATCTAATGTGCTACATCCATCACAAGTACTAGCATGACTGCATAGCACACTGAGGATATCACAAACATTCATTCTTAAGTCCATCATGTTGTGTCCATCATGTTATATTCTCTTTAATATAATATATATAACATAATGTTTATGGAATTCTTCAGTCTATTTGAAGTTGTTTGAAAACTAGGAGACCTGTGCAACAAACCACAAGCCCACAAAGAAAACCCCTAATTAAACCAGAATAAATAGCTTCACAATTGTGTATATTTACTCTGTATCTGTAGCTTCCTGTCTGAGGGGCCCACTGTGTCTCTAATTCTTTTGATCCCCCATAAACCCTACTCCAGTAACCCATATCCTGTATCCTCATTTGGTAGCATGGTGACAGTTTCCCAGATACCAGACGGTATTGGTTTCCCTTCATCTTGTGGCACAGGCCCAAACCCAGTGTCTAATTTGCTAATGGATCCCCGCTGGAAGCCACTGTCTCAATTGTACAGGAGCGTAATTATTTGTGCTCAAGTAAATTAACTGAGGACAAACTTCGGGAATGAATAAATCATTGTTTTGCACTCTGCTCCCAAACTAAGGAGACCGCAGCTGATTTTTCTCTTTGTTTGCTTTCCACAAAGCCTGGATGTCATTGAACCCAAGAACAGGGTGGCTATAATTGCTGACAGAAGAATTTGACAAACATTGAATAACTTCATTTGACTAATGTAAATTGATAGCTTGTTTTCTTGCTTACTTTCCAGGTGAACAATTATATGGTAATATGTACTTCTTCTATGCTTGGAATGAGGAAAAAAACAGCTGGAGCAAAATGTGATAGAAGGTTTGGTGAATGACAGCGCTTGTCTTTACCACAAAGGCTGTGTCAGCCAGTTCTCCCTTTCATGTAGGAAATGTACAATTAATAGGGCCAGGGAAAGGCCCAAAAAGGTAACATCTGTTCACGTGTAATGTACCATGTAGCTCTCAGGAATTTTGACTTAGAGCTATTACAACATAAACTGGCAGAACCTGTTCTGTACATCTAATTACTTAAAGGCCACAAACTCTGGTTTCAACATATTCCCCTGAGGGATATAAGCCATCAGTCAGTCATGTAATGATTACATTTGTTAAGACATGAAATTTGGAGAAGTTGAGAGAACTTTTTGTCTTTTTAATTGAATTGCTGACAAGGAGGTCATGCTGTCATTCACAAGGTTCTTTGGTTTAGTGGCTTGGTTCTGCCTGACAGGGAGCTTAAGCTTGCCAAAGCCTCTGGGAGGTAGAGATAAGGAAAGGCAGCATAAAACCAAATAAAGCTGCTTTGCACTTGCAGTGAGACAAAGTTACAAGTATGCTTAATGTGCCTGGATAAAGTGATTATATCTGTCTGGAACTAATGTAACACTAACAGTGTCCTTTGTGTCCAATCTTGTTATTTTGTGCATTTCATAACACGCAGTAAGACTGTCACACACCAAGAAAACATCCACAAAATCCTCCACTCATGATATGCTAGTTCCAAATAATATGAGAGATCTACGGACAAAGTGAATAATTCAAGACTTATCTAACAAGACAGCATTTCCAAAGACAAGTCCTGATGTCAGACCCCAGCCTGAGAACTACTGAAGTACTGTGTCTCATGGCCACTCACTTATTCACAAGCCAAAAAGACCAAGGTTCTCATCTTTCCTATAATGACATTCACTGTACACTGCGTCTGGAACACCAATTATCAAATGAAAGATAAGAAGCAAGTGAGATACATAAAAAAGAAAATAAACCATTAAATATTCTGTATGGCTGGCATTCCAATTCAAATTCTCTCTCATTCTTGGTCGGTGTTATTTTCAATTGACTTCATTCCAAGCATTGCGCTCAGATGATTCTCTGATTCTCATTAGCTTTAGGTAACATGATTCCTCATCTGTAATAATACTTGCAGTCCCATCCTAAATACTATCCCAAATGACCTTCCCCTGCTAATAGCTTGAGGAAGTTAAAAGCACAAAAATAAGCAGTCATTTGCCAAATTTAGAATCATCTTCTGGTTCTGTGTAGTATCAAGGGAATGTGATATGGAGTGACACAGTGAATTAATGTGGGTAATTTTCCATGCCACATTACACAGGGCACCACAAGGTCTGACTTTATTATGGAGAGATTATTCTTAACTTAAATTTACCAAATAAGGAAACCACCATAATTGTTCACTTTCCATCTCATTAAGATTCTATAACGAGCTCAGCGAACCACTTTTGTTTCTAAAAATTGACAATTACGACTACGTGTTATTTGCATAAAGACAGTGTGAGGCAGATGCAAATCACAATATATTATTTCATTTCCACAACAAAATTATTAGCAATCAATAAAAACAGTTGTTTTTTTTGTTCAAAAGCAGGCAGCATAAAATACAAACGTCATACAAACCAATGTGGAGTTTAAAGCTAAAACAACACACAGCAACATGTAGCTCTAATTAAACCGTTTTGACAACAGAATTAAAATGTGCCCACAAAGTAAAAACATGTGTTTCACATATGTCACCATCAACAAATCTCCCATCTGGCGTTAACGGATTTTTAGCCTCAGGCCTAAATTATCTATAAGACAATCAAATTGCTTTGGTTTTCAGTCAAGCATCTGTGCTTTAAACGTGTACCTAATCTCTTGCGTGTATTGTAAATTCTACTATTGCTGAGTCGGGTTTAGCTTTGGAACTTCAGTCAAAACATTTCAGGAAAAAATAATTAAAAACAAACATTTATGGAAGGTGGTGCTCAGAGTTTGGCATTGAAGCAAATTGCACTTGCTGTAACACTTAAATGAGCCACTTTGCCACTTTAAACAGTTTAACCTCTTGAATCACTCAGCATGAAATGTCCAATTTTCCAAATGGCTGCTAAATCCTAATCTACTCCTTTACTTAGATCAGATGACTGTGGTTAATTTGACCCTCACCCAAAGTCCAAGCTGAAAAAAAAAAACTTCCAGTTCACCTTTAGTTGCTACTTTTCTTTACCCCTTCTCCACTAAATTTGAGCTAAGAAGAACTTAAACTGCGAACAAAAATGCTGAGGTATTGGATCAGAATGAGAATATTCCAGTAACCAATAACTCAACAATAAATACAATCTGTATGGACAATAGAGCACCTGTTTAAATAACCTGCATGATAACATTAAGACATTAAGAATTGTTAACATGTTTTCACTTGCATTTGGTGTGACATTACGTGGCAATGGTTTTTTGAGGTGTGTTCAATCCGCAACATAAGGAAACTGGTTTCTAGATAAAAAGTCACATGAGTCATTTTGTATGTCATGTCAGCCACCTGGCTGTCGTTTTAAAATAACAAAAAACGTGGAGCATGTGAGAAAAAAATAATCTGACAGCTGTGTGTTAATTTGTCAAAGTGAAGAGCACTTTTTAAAAAAAATCTTTCTTCACAAAATATCTCAGTAGTCTCTGTAACCACTGTCTTCAGCTTATCATCATTATCCAAAGCAGTAGTATTCATCTGATTCCACCCTGAGTTTCAGTGGCGTTTTGCTGAAAGCGTCGCCGTCAATCACTGTTTTATCCACAAAACAGTCAAGGTCCGTAGGTGAAGGGTTGTCCGGGAGATCCTCTGCGAGCGTGTCCAGGTAACTACCGACGGACAAACCATCTAGCCCGTCGCTGTTGCCATCATTCAAGCTGTTGAGGCTGCCTCGCAGGGAAGTACCGTCCTGGCTGTCTGACAGGCTGTACAAGCTGCCCGTCAGGCTGCCCTCCTGGCTAGCCACGCCTCCTTTGTCTTCTATCATCCAGCGGATGGACTCTATGCCCTCGTTGATTGACATGAGCTGCTGCATCAGCTTCACATCAATGGCTCGCAGGTGTGCCTGTGTGTTAGGGAAAAAACATCCATGTCAGATCGTGGTGTTTAAAGATGACCACACATTTAAAAAGAGAGTAGTTACACATTTTGAGAACTAGACATTTTACGGAGAGTTTAGTACCAGACTATATCTTGGCTGCCGTGCAATCAGCGGAGACTCCAGGAAGGCAACACACCCAGCCAAGAAATAGCAAAGCGGCTGCTGGCTCTAGCCTTGTATATTCAGTGGACAAACAGGAGAGTGGTGTCAATCTTCTCAGCTAATTATTGGCAGGAACCATCGTGTATTTACCAAAATATGTAACTGTAACACAGCTACAACGTGATAGTGTGCCCTCATAAGTAGAATGGAAGTCAATGTAATACAAAACCAGTACCGTTATCATTGCTAGCTATTGTTAGCATCGAGGTTCATAGTTCATTCTTGACCTTGGACACAGCAGATGTGAAAACAGTTTCATCACAAGGTCCATTTAGTAGCTGTTCTGGTGCTTTCATGCCCCAGAACAGCTATTAAAAGCAAACCATGCCTGTTTCTCCTCTGTTTTCTTTCACTAATATTATAACTTTTGTACTTCATGTGTTCATCTTTTACTCTTGTGTTTTTTGTTAAGTGTGTGTGTTTTTTTTATTCCGTCTGTCTCGCCCTGTGTCGTCTTGTTGTTTTTATTGCTACTGCTGCAGAACCAATTACACCTCAGGGACAAATAAAAGGTCTTGAACTTGAACTTTCGATCACAGCGCGTGTAATTCATCAGGAGATTAAACCTCTGTTTTTAAACTAACACAGACAGGAAGTCCTTGAATTACTCAGGAAAGAAAATGGAAAGTTGAACATCTGCTATTCCATGACAACTCCATCTGCTGATGAAGATCATGTGATATAATCGAAAGCAGCACAACGGCTACTAAAATGGAGCTTGTGGTGAGCTTTTTTTTTCTTCTTCTCTCTCTCTACAATTGTTAGCATTCTTTTGTTCTCTCATGGTCAGAACACTATGTGCTATTTTGCTTAGACTATCAGACCTTCTTGTGAACAAAAGAAACTTAACTATGTGGAAAAAAAAAAGACTTGTACTGCTCATGTAACAACACGGTCAGGAAACAGCACTCAGGATTTTGAATTATACGTCTACTAAACACAGTATGGCCATTGATTTAACTCCCTGCCACAACAGCCATACCATTGATCGAGGGTGGAAGTGGACAGCCTATGGAGTCATTCAAAGGGACTTCCCTGTGTCGAGCTGGTGACAAACAGCCAGTCAGGATGAAAAATGGTAAAAGGACAGCTGTATAAGCCTGTCACAATCAAAATGCATTGAGGCAGATGAAGGCAGACAGGGCTGGTACAGTGTTCCTGACAGCTGGCTTGATAAAACAGCCTTTCTTTGGAGTGGATTTGCAGCCAGCCTTCATTTAGCTCATACTGCTGCCAGTGTATTTGTTTTGGGAGGATAACCACCCGCTTTATATACACACACACACACACACACACACACACACACACACACATACGGAGACCGAGCAGATGGAGTCATATTAGAATTTTAGTCCAAACAGCTATCTTGTGTAAATAAGATGGCACCAGTGGGTCGGTATCACAAAATGAGTTTAGGAAACACAATTAGTGCTGCATGATTTTGTCTGTACTGGGTAGTCATACTGAACCTGCAACAACATGTTTAATTTATCATATGAAACTAATAAGAGCTGGTCCCTTAACTTTCAGAGAATGGCACCATTCAGGGTTCATTTGCTTATTTAAACAGGCTGTAGATTATTGCAGCCTCTCAAATAATGTGTGTGTGTACCAGACTCGCGCGCACCAAAACAGAGCAGTCTGATTGGATTAGTGATTGAGCCGGGAAGGGAACCATACAAAACAGGGAAACCCAAGACGGCCCGAATATGAAAAGAAGATACCTGAGAAAGACATCAATAATGGAATTACACTCTATTATTTAAAGAAAAGCAAATTAGGTTTTTTTTCTCATATCAGCACATTGACAGGCTGTATAATAGTTGGTGAATTTGAGAAGTGGGTGTAAAACAAGACAAACAAGGCAAAGGTTGTTACCATTAACATGCGTCAGTTACAGGTCTCATTGGCTCTGTCACATCAGTGTAAAACTAAAGCTAATCAACACAAAGTCTCTGGTGATGGGTCAGTCTGCTGGCTACCATACATCCGGAATACAGTCCGCAAAACTCGGTCAACTTGGCCATCTGCTCAGGAATCTTAATACCTTTTGTGACCTTTCTTAAACAGGGGGGGGAGGAGGGGGGTTGCTGCGACTCGGGGTCAAACAAGGCTTCAGTTTTAAAAAATAAAGTGTGGTATTTTGAGCACTTTTAATAGTGTGTGTTGGCAGATAAAACTATCATGACAAGGTAACGCCACAGAGCACCGGGCAGTTTGAATCACAAGAGGGAGGATCATTCCCTGAGGTGACGAGGGTTCACCAACAAAAGGTCTGCTCTGACTGTAGTGTGTGCAGGTGTGAACGGCTCACACGTACTGACCGGTTTCACGGCGCTTTCTCAGACAATGAGGCACAACACCCATTTCTTCAACAACCACATGTTGATACGTGGACCGGTTTTGTATGAAGTGGAGGCATTTCCTGAGTTTCCAAAGCAATGCTAATACAGTTGAGTAAGCATATAGAGGCTATCAAATCCAGTTTACCTGACATGAAACTATTGCAAATGAATGTATAATCATATTCGAGGCTTTTAAAAAAAATTTAATTCAAATGTTTGCGGATAAACAAGCAGCTTAGACACATGTACAGTTAAGAATAAGTGAATACGTGCTTGAAATAAGTTGGTAACTTTGAATTAGGAGGCTGAAACATACTTAGTGCAACACTATAACTATGTTCTAGCTATATAATGTGGTTTATAGATTAATGGCTCTATGACAACTGGCACCTCTTCTTTAAAAACAGCTGCTACTTTCCCAGACTGCTCATTCAGTTTAAAATAATACAGAAAGAGACACTTACCATTTCTTGTTTCAGGAATAGCATTTTGCTCTCCAGTCTTTTCAAGTCCGCAGAATTGGCACGAAGTTTGCCATTCACTAAATGCGGCGCTGCCGCCGCCTTCTCGTGCCTGTCGTGATGTTTTCCTCCAACAAGAGAACGGATGAGACTATCTGGGACTTTCCGACCCAACTTTGTCTCAATGTCCTTCAACTCAGGCAAGACGTTGTTGTCCTCGTCCATGGCGGACTGTCACAAGAGATTATATGTAATGATTTGAGGCAGGCAGAAGAGCTAATTACAGGGCTGCGACCTCGGAGATATTCCCAAATGATTCGTTGGGGGAGACAAGCACGAGCTATATCCAGTGAGGAGTTGTTGCAAAGCGGCAAAAAAAGTAGCAGCACGCGCCGTCTCCTCACAACTTTATTCAACTAGCTCGGAGAATGAACTGCAGAGCCATAAACACTTTAACCGCTGTTACACCAACAGACCTCCCATTGAAGCTTCTGACCAGTAGTGAGACGGTTTAACGACAACGTGCTCTCCATAGACCCTCCCACAGGGGAGCTTCCTCTGAAACCAGACACCAGACAGGTGAGGTGACGCCGGGCTGTTGTGGAGAAAAAAAATTTGCCTGTGCACTTGGGAACACATTTTTCAGGAGAGAAATTTGGAACACGGGGATTCCAACCATCGAGACAAATATGTCTAGACCCAATATTTTCCAAAATGTATTCATAATGTGTACTACAGGCTGTTAAATCGGGTATGTGTGTCTGCACATTATAAAAAAAATACATGAAAAATCATGAAGAGACAGTTGCACGTGTCATTACATTACAATATATTGCAATTTGATGAGTGAATAAATATATTTCTCATATGTTTTTAGATGTTTTAATCACACATGTGTGTCAGTGCATAGTAAACATCTGGTGTCAGTGTAAAGTCCAGCAGACCACAACAGAACATTTAATCAATTAAATAATTTGGCAAACACCCAGATCCAACATTTTTGGAACACTTAAAAAAGTAAAAACAGAAAAAGCTTTAATGACCTTTTCACATCAATTCAGTTAAAAAAAAAAAGACAGAAAAAGAAAAAGAAAGCACAAAAAGAATACACAGATCAGTTAGATCTCAGGATTACAACCTGTTGACACTCTGGATGACTGTGGCTGCATATCTTCTAAATTACCACCCCTGTTGTTTTTCTTTTATTTTCTCTTAAGTTTTCACTAATTTACAACTCAATATTTTAGATTATGGGGATTAATTTATCTAAATACATAATAAAAATCAACTAAAAGCATATATGCTTAAGATTGAACTATTGCACCCCCTTGTGGGCGTTAAGGCTCTATTAGACATGGGCAGTGTATTTTATAGCTGTTCAATAATAGCAGAAAAACAGACAGTGATGTTACCTATAAACAAGGTAGAATTGGTAGATTGTAACTTCATGTTTTGCCTGATTTGCAACTTTTACCTTATTTTACTTTAAATGTATTCACAAAGTTACAGAACATCCTTAATCTCTTGTCAGAATCTGAATGCTTCGTACTTGATCACCTCTGAAGTGAATCATCAAATATTTAACAGACTTACATAACTCTGCTGACACTGGAACGTCATTTTAAAGGACTGACAAGAATCGGAGTTTAGCACCACCTGGTGGCATCACTATCACGCCAACAATTGGTTTGTTCATGTTCAGTTTATTTGAACACATTTTCCATTTTCAAATTTTCCCGAAACCTGAAAATTGTGAAGACATGATCCTGACAATTTTTGCAAAGCTGCACCATCAAAGGGTACTGCATATATTTTTTTTTACGTTTCCATCACAAAATGGATACTTAGAATACTTAGATGAGTGCCTTATGTCCATTGGTGAAATGTAAAAGTAAATTGTTCATGTCCGTACTATTTGTAGGAAAAAAAAACTGTACCAGCTTTTGATATAGGGACATGAATGTAACCAAAAGATTACTTTCTATCACCTTGTAGCATTCAATGATCTACACATGTTCTTTAGTGAGAAAAGATTCAGGCTTTACCAAATTGCATAGCTGTAGTCACTGTAAAAGTAAAGAGAAGCAGCACGTAGGTGAGGCTGGATGTTTGAATGTTGATCTTAGACTACAGATTGGCTTTTGTCATCGTCGTAGCGCTGGTACTGATCCCCGAGCAGAGGCTGGTGGCCTTCCATATTGTACGATCTGGCACGCACGGCACATGTGGTGGCAGCGAAAATGACTGCAACAATCACAAGGGCAGCAACTATTGCCATGGTGATGATTTCAGTCAGAGTGAAAGCTTGACCTAGAAAGGACAAAGTGGATGATTAATACCCACATCATCTATGTTTTTAATCAAAGGCGATGGTAGAAGACGGCAAAAAAATGTGTCAGTACTAGAACAAATTCAAAATGTATACCTGGCCATTCAGCTTCATAAGAATAACCAAGATTTTCAGGGGCGACCACAAACATCTCAGCGTTAGTAACTGGGGGCCAGAAAGGCACCATGTTGTAGCCCCTGTTATGACCAATAGGGGCGTTTTCTTCTGGATACACAGGTGATTCTGTCAAGAAATATTTCATGTTAGACAAAATGCTAATCATGCTAACAATAAAGCAATAAAGCAAATGCAGGTATTATATAGTAAACGACAAAAGCAAGATTTTGTTGCTAAAAGACCTGGACCGTGTCTCCTCAACCATTCATCAAATATGGCATCAGTGTAGGTGTGGAGCAGGACAAAGATGGGGTCGTTGGGTGAGAGGTGGGTCTGTCCTCCAGTCCCATTCAGGAACAGATGGGCCAGGTTGTGCAGGCTCCTTACAACGGGGTCATAGTTTCCCTGGGGGGCACTATAACCTGCCGAAACAATACGTAAAAGCTTAAGAAAATGTCAAATGACACAGAATGTCATACCTTTGTAGTTTAGACCAAATAAAAAACGGTGAAACATGACCAAGACATGGCCAGAAACACACACTTACCTTCAATTGTGTTTCTGAAGCTTTCAGAAGAGGTGGAGTAGTAGGGTGGTGTGTCAAAAGCGTTAACCTGCAGACAGTCTGCCACATCCTGAGGCTCAGGGAGACGTTGGACCATCGGCCTGTTGACGTTTCCTGCTGGGTTCCTTCTAATGGGAGAAGTCTCAGTGTCTGGACGGAGACAGGGAAGGAAATTAATTAACAACAACCGGATATATTTCCCTGCACTTAAAGAATAAAGAGGATCTCTGTGAGATCAGTGGAGTTTTTGTCATGGTGAGGAACAAAAGTCTTACTGTTGCAGATGGTTCCCAGTGTGTCATAGTCATTTACACTCTCACAGACGACTCTCCACTGGGAGAAGATAGAGTTGGGGCTCAGCGAGTTCATGTCAAAGCTGCTCCTGGCTCCCATCAGGTCATCTGTGCAGATGTCACATGTGTTACCACCAATGGCAAAGTTCCAGTAGGGCAGGGCGAAGGAGGGGTCTTGGAGCATGTCCTGGTTGTTTGATATAAAAAAGAAAGAAATGATGGCTGAGTTTGTAAATGTGAACACCACAACTAGAAACACAACCAGAGCACTATGATTTCAACCTGCAATGCAAGCAAACAGCATTTTCTGGAATGTATTAGAGGCAGATGTGTGGAGTTATCAGCCAAAAATGTATTCCTAACCACTTAGGTAACATCAAAGTATCCATAAAGTCTTATTTAGTAATGGTGTCATAATGTGCAGAACAAATTGACTATGATTTGCTTTAAAGACAGTCTATAACAATATCTATTCACCGTGCATGAATAAATTTGCAATGAATAGAAATTGGTTTTTTAACAGTCTTTGTGAAATCAATTTTAGAGTCTATAATGTATATTATCTCAGTATGAAAACACATTGAGAATTTACTAGAAAACACTAAACTTTCTTTTTCAGAAGTACATATGTATGGGGCACCCTCACTTTTCCACAGCTTAAAAAAATGTCTAGTGCACATACTAATATTAGTTAGGAACCTGAGAAGAGACAGTGGACAGTTGTGAATAACTTTCTACTTGACATGTCTGAATTTTTCCTTTGAAAAACCCTAAAACTCTAACATACACCTTTTACACATTGATGGATCCTTACTGCTGTAATTCTAATAAAACCTTCCATAAACAAACAGTAACAGGGTGAGCTGTTTTCCTTAAGCCACATATTTTTCCTCACCAATTCCTGAGCAAAAATAATCCACTGTGTAATTAAACACATCTAATTTATGTAGAACAATTAGTTGAGCCAACTCCTAGTCATCTTGGTTGATCATCCAGATCCTGACTTGCAAAACTGTGGCCATCAATGCGAGTATTTAACAGAATAGAAAGACTAATTAGGGAAAACTAGTGAAGCATAAACTTTCTCAGGAATTTCTCACCAAGAGTCCAACATGCTGTCAGTGTATTCAACAGGGCTCAATGTCTATGCTTGCAATTGTGTATTCAAAAAGAAAGCCTGCGTAATTGTGAACCACTGGACAGATCTAATTATTTATCCTGCTCAATACTGTTGTCGTTTTCTGAATGCCATCTATTGTGTGCTGGTCAAATCGAATCTCTGCCTATAAAACACTTAAAATCCCATTCTGCACGGTGCTCGCCTATGAAGCCATGAAATTGCGTCGTCAATTATGATTACCTCGCCAATACAGTTGTGGGGAAACGCATTACGTAAAATAAACAAGCAGGGGAACTGACAGCTAGGTTGAAGTGGATTATTAGTCGGTGATATATTGGTAAATGGCGATTACCCTCAGGGCAACTAACTATTGTTTATGCAATTACAGCGCTGTTACTCTAAATTGCCACCTCTTTATACAGTCTCTCACCTGCATGTCTCGCTCCAGCTGCAAAAGGTGGTACCTGTGCCAAGTGACGAAACCGGGCCCCTCGTGTGAGAAGTCCACTCCTCCAAAACTGGCCTGCCCAGCCCCCAGAAACGTCTTGCTGACAGAGTAATAATGCGTCCAAACGAAGTAATTGTAGATGGTGATGTTTTCGAACTGCATGGTGTTCCCGTCAGGCCCGAAGATCTCCGGATAGCGCCGACTGGCTATCACCAGGTCGGGGTGCACCGTGCGCTTGGCCTGATCCAGCGCGTTCACGAACGCACGCTTCTCGTCCGCACTGAGCTGCATCACGTTTCTCCTTACTGGGGGATTAGTAGAGAGAGAGAAAAATGTGGATTAACGCAATCAGTCATGCGTTAATTGGGGATCAGTTTTTTTAATGAGTGAGAAAAAACGAGTACAGAAAATATGCGGAACAGGCAGATTTTTTGACCGTTTTGATCATTTCATCATGTAATCAAATGTCTTTATCTAAGTAGTTGGTGTTTAACTAGGCCAAACTCATTTTGGAAGTGCTTTCATGGGCCTCTAATCTGAGTTCATTTTGCTAAAATAATCTGTCGGGTAGATATAGATAGATCAATATTAAATGGGCCATTATGCGCTCATCTGGGTCGGCGGGGTGTCATAAAGGAGTGCTTAAGTGCCAATGAGCGATGGCACTAAATCCCTAAAAGCTCAGATCTGCTAGCTGACTGTCTAACCTCATATTAGGAGCTTGAATCAATAATCCATGACATTATTAATAAAATATTTCCCCAGACTCCCAGGAGGACGCGCACTTACCAACAGAAACTCTCTGGTCACAGTTGGCCCCAGTCCATCCGTGTCTGCAGCGTCCGCAGTTATAACCACTGAAGTTTCCATTACACTGACATGTGCGGTTGAAGAAACGGACTGGCCATCGTTCCCGGTCATCCCGTCCGTCGTGCGGGTACTGAGGGCCGTGTGGGCGCGCATCCACCGAGATGGATACACACTGTCCGCGCCCCGTACTGGAGCCACACGGGTCGTTGTTCAGGCCGGATGGTGACGGACAACACTGTCCACTCCTGAGTCCCTCGGGTGTTACGCACTCTCTGGGGAACTGAGCGCTCACTGCCACCGCGCCAAAAAACACCAAAAAGCAACACTGCCACATTATCCAAAACGGTTGTCAAACTTTACGCACGATTTGGAGTCAGTTTTACCAACTGAATATTTATCTACAAGTATTCTCTTAAACTAAGCTGTTATTCCAAGTAAACGTACATCACTTAAAGACACCAGGAATGTTTCTGTCAACTGAGTGTGTACAAAACGCCCCCTCCCATGCACCCAGGCCCCTGCTTCTATTTCCCCCCAAACAAGAAAACCTCCGACCTTAAATACCGGATTAGCGCATGACTACCCGGATTTTCTGACTCCCGCGTGATTCCATCACATAACATCATATTTCCTACTGGGGATGGAGGGAAAGAAAGGTAGTGTGATCCGGTCATGCACAGTATTATTCTTCTAAAAGCCTACTGGACTTCTGAAGTGGGCTGAATAAATCCAACATTTAAAAAAACACGTTTAATGAATTACAGAATTGTTTCAGTTTAAACCACAAATTATGATGAATGAGGAGGGCTACAGAGCTTTAATGCTTTCACGTTTACTGTAACGCCTTTATGAGCACTGTATGAAAATTAATTTGCTATAGAGTAATAGTCTTTTATAAATGTCGCCCCTGGCACACATGTTTATGGAAAAGAAAACAACTTGGTGCAGCAAGCAGGCTCAGAAATATATTGCTCTTGTGAATATTATCTGCTTGTAAACTCTCACTTTTATTCATTACTTAAAATGTAATAGCACCATATTGGCAAAAAAATGTGTTATTTTGAATATCCTGGCTGTCTCTGTGTATTAAAGGCATTTGTCCCACAGTATAAAATGCCAGAATCTAATCTTGAATAAGCCCCAGAGATTCATGTGTTTGTTAAAGTGATCATATTTCAGGTCATTTGACTTCTCAGGAAAGCCTCCCTCTGTAGGCTGCTCGTGCTGCCATGAGACATGAAGACATGAAGGACATTTATTCATCTAGTTCTTTTAGGAATGCAGATTTCCTTCTATGATTTTTGTATGTCCTAATGTAGTATTCCATCAAATACTATTTGTGCTAATGTATTTGAACTGTACCATTGTCTTTTATTGCTTTATATTTGATTTGCAGCAAATGAAGTTTGTAAGATGATAAAGATCAAATGTGTGTTTTGGTACTTTTGATCCCTGGAGGCTTTCCCCCCCTGTGTGTCTACACCCACAGTGCAGGATGGAAATAACAATGAATTTCAGTCATTTTGAGTCTGCTTAACATGGTGAAAAAGCTGGTGAAAGATGTTTTATGAATCCTATTAATCATATTTAAAAAGACTGAGAGTGACTTGTAGTTATTACATAATCATTAGCCTTGGCCAGTTGTAATATTTCAGGAAGCAGACACATTTTAAAGACATTAACGTTATCCAAAAGACACTCACTTAAAAGGGGTATTCCAGCTATTCAGTATTGCACTTCTATGAAGTTAGGAGACATGCATAAGACAGATTTAAAATAATATAAAGAATAAAAATAAGAATATCCCAATTTTAAGTTGCTACTAATATGGGTCAAGCTCCAAAAACTGCAGATCCTACACTTCCCATGATGCAACTCAACAGTGTCATATCTTATGACTCGTTCACATCATATGAGATGGATGGCATAGATTAAAGATTCTAAAGTTTACTTGTGACTCATGATAACTCAAGATGGTGGTGTCGATAGGGTCACTGTGTACTGAAAATATAACATTATATCCATTAAAACTGGGTTGAATTACTTTGAACAACAGAATCTGGCTGGTGTGAGGTATCCATGTCTGTCTGGTTTTCAGGCATTTCCATATTATAAAGCTCCGAGTGGGATATATCAGAGCTTTCAGAAAAATCACTTTTTGAGTCATAGCTATGACTTGGAAGTTGACGTGATGATATCATCAGGATTATTTTCTCAGACTCGACAAAGCTGCCATAAGTTGCTGAGTAGTACTCTTCATGATTAGTATATTCATCTGTAAAATTTAAAAAAGGTATCATCTGTATCCAGCTAAAATAAGACTTCACAAGATGCTAATTCAGTGTGATAAATTTCAGGTGAAGGCGGAGTCAGCAAGTATAAAAATGTGTTTAATTACTGTGACTTATAGCACTATGAACAAACTTACCACTGCTCCTCTGCTTTCCTGCTTACCTTTTTTATGAACTGCCTGTGCAGCGTTCATTTGAATTCTCCCTCCGGTTGCCCCTCCAGCATCTGCATCTGTTTGTTTACTCGCCTCACTGTTCTGCAGGTGACAGAGTCGGGGGTGAAAACAAAAACCTTTGATTAATTTAACCTCAATCCTACCAACTGGGGTACCCGCAGACCCCACAGGTATACTTTTGTCATATCTCACAGGTGCTTTATTAGATCATTCCAATTTTTCATGACTTTGTCAATCAATTTGTTCCTACTGATTTCATAACATTGTTTTCTGTATCTGTTTTAATTAGTGCTTTTTAAAAATACCAATGTATTGGGCTCCAGGGGGACCCCAGTCAAAAGCACTCATTTCCACCTATGCAGTTTTAATAGATGGAATTATTTATTGAGGTCATGTTTGCCATGGGTGCTAATTTGAAGTATCACATGCTATCAGGGGAGGTAGAGGCACTCTGTCATTTGGAAGGCTTTGTGGAAAGATTATACTTAGGATAGGGATAAAAGCTGCAAATTGTATTACAGAAGAATATTTATTTGCATTTCATACAATATGTAAATTAACTGTAACCTTCCTAAAATAATAAGAATCTGTTTTTTTCAGATGACCTTAACTACATAACTAATAATGTTTTGAGAAGTTATAAATTAACATTTTGCTCTGATGGTTGTTTCTTACAGTAGTTTATTCTTGGGGTCCCCTGGGACCCCAGTATGCAGTCCTTATATGTTAAATATGTTGGTAGGATGAGCTGATGATACTAGTGGCAAAATCTTGATTATTTGTGTATGCTGCTACCAAAACCTCACAGCATTTTTGGGATAGGAAAAAAATGATTGGTTGATGTTGTTGACAAAACCTACAGTGATAACCCCAAGGAGTTGGAATCTAGGGCAGGATCTGCAAGGCAGGTTCTTTCTAAAGCATCCAAAGCCTTACACATTCTTCCCATAATTTACTGCAAAACTTTTAAGCTGGGCTGCAGATAGGGCACTGGATATACTACAAACTATAGTTGTTTGGTTGCACTTATTCTTGGATATCATTTTAGAATAACTAGGACATGTATATCAGCTATCCTCAAGGGGATCAACACCCACTAATTAGCAAGCACATTCACTCATTAGATGGTGGTGATAGTGGAGCTCTTTCCACAGAGGAGAAAAAAAAAAAAAATCAATATCTGCGTTCACTTCAAAAACCAGGAATTTCAGAAAAGAGTGAATCAGCCTTAAAACCTGCCGCAGAACAGCCACTGAACAGTCAACAGATAACCAGCCTAATCAGCTGTCAGTCAAAATGTTTGAATAATAGGAATATTACAGAATTTAGTTGTCAATGATCTAACCTAGATGCTTGATTCAGTTTGTTCTAAGTTGTTAAGTTATGAAGCAAAAATGTCAGCACTTTGCTCTTGGAAAGATGTGATGAATCATGTGGTCTTTGTGAACTTGAAAACCACATCTTTTGTAATTTACATGTACTCCTCAGGCATTAAAACACAATACAGGACTTCTCTAAGAGAAGAAATGTTGTCTTTTGCCAACGTGACCTCACACATTGAAAAGGCAAAGATTCTTAACCTAGTCACATGTGTTTCACGTTGCTTATCATAATTCCAGCCCTGGATGTATCGTTTCATAATTGGGGCATGACGGCGAGGATTACACAAAGCTAGCACTAAGCTCATTCTCATGGAGTACATTTGAAAATACAGCCACATTCCTTATGTATGCGCCGTTCCCATGTTCCCCTTGAGAGCGAGTAGGAAGCCTATTAGTGTGTCAAGGTTGTTATGACCATTTAAACGTTATCTGTCTAGAGTCTATTTTTCTTCAATTTAAAAAAAAAAAATGTCAGGAGGAATGCAGCTGTAATCATAACCTTAACCTTAGAGTCTTATATGGGCCATAAAAGAATATTCTATGATTTATCATATTAATAGATTTGTATGGAGTATTTAATAATTCAAAAGTGCTATTGACCCAAAAATGCAATGCAGCGTTTTTAAGGTCACATTTCAAGAGTGGTGGAGCCGGTTATGCACTGATTGTCTTTTGATTAAGTCTGTAAGAAGCTTTTATGTTCACCATATCTCTGACAAACTTCCATAAAGCCCACTTTGAGCAATAAATGTGTCAAATGACTCTACATAAATGTGATTATGAGCTAATGCAAACCTATTATGATTACACTAAGTACACACAAGTGGCGAGGCAGCAAAATAAGTAGCTGTCAATTCACAAAACTAACTTGATATGTTGTCATATGTGAATTCAGTTATTCATTTAGTCTGTAAAAGCAACTTTTGTCAAATAAACTTTAATAAATGCACATTAGACATGTAAATCCAACAATAATAAAAAGGTCAGGGGTCATGTTACATGCTAATCTAATGGCTAAGATGGATATTAACACACCAAGACATGAATATAAAAGCATAAACAAACTAAAATGTGCAAAAACTGTTATTATGTATGAAGATATTGTTTAGAAATCGACTTCATTATTTTGCCGTGGTAGCTACACGTGTACACATCTCTGTTTGTCCCGTGACCACCGCTCAGCCGACCTCCCTTTCATCCCACCTCTCCCCCACCAACGCTCTGTGTGTGCTCACGACTGTGCATGTGTGTGAATAAACCTTGGGCAGGATAGGGGATCATGTGAGAAGATGTGACTCGGGCTTAATGGTAATCCTTGCCTTTGGTAAAAATGGCACAGCGGGAGTCATTAGGAGGGAGCTATACGAGCGGTTCATATGACTGTCTGCCTCCCTTCTCTCCTCCCCTTTCTTCTCCTCTAAGACAATGCCTGCAACTGCTCATCACTCTCTTTCACTCTCTCATCACAGGCTGTCTTCATGCTACTCGTCTCATCTTAAGCCACTGCTTCTCATTTGTGCTTTTGCCTCTGTAAATATGGGAAAATATTTTTCACTATCTTAAAGAGTGAATTCCATCTGAATACATGTTGCAGCTACAAGCATCTATTGAACAACAGGACTAAGATTCTACAGCCACACTAGCGGCTCTGTGACGCAGTACTTTCAGACACAGTGGTGCTTTGAAGAGATCACCAAAGTGATTTCAATTCATCCTGAGGGCGTCGTGAATGTCTGCACAAAATTTCACAGCAATATATTCAAAGGGTGTCCAGTCATTTTGCTAAAGGAAATGTCAGAGGATCACGAAAGTTATTAGAATACACCTTCTGGGAACCATAAATGCCTTTGCAACATTTTGTGGCAATCATCAAATAGATGTTTGAGATATTTCTCTGGAGAAGTGACAACTTTGACCTGGATGGAAAAGTCAAAGGATCCCCCAAATTGTTAGGGATCATCCCCTGGGCACCATGGATGTCTGTGCCAAATTTCATAGCAATCCATCCAATGGTTGTCAAGAAATTTCACTGAAAACAGCAAATGTCAACGTCATGGTGGCGCGACAGGAAAAGTCAGAGGGTCACCAAAGTCTTTAGGATTAATTCTCTTGGAGCCATGTATGTCTGTACTAAATTTCATGGTAATCCATCCAATAGTTGTGTAGATATTTCAGTCTGGACCAAAGCGGTTGACTGACTGACCAACATTGCCATCTGCGCACCCATGTCGCTAAAAAAGTAAACAGGAGAATGAGGCCAAACAAGAAGTTAGCAGAGAATATCTGAATGTCAAATATGAAATTCTCTACATTGAATCTATACTTTCTAGGTAATGTAGGGTGAAAATTATTTTATTTCAGCTCTTGAGACAGGTCGGGCTGCTATTTAAGGTTGAGGTTGATATTTGATTCTATGTTGGAAATCATCTGAATGTAATGAGTTCATTATGAGTAGTCATGCTGAAAATACTGTATGAGCTTTACAGAAAGTTCACTTCCTAATTGAGCTGAGAGTGAATGGAGCTCTATCCTGTGGGACCGTCTGCTTACGGAATGAAGCAGGCTCATGACCAAAGCCCTAGGGGTGTAGGGGTAGAGAAGTGAGTGTGTGTGAGAGTGTGCAGGGTTCTTATCTCCTTGCATACTGCACATTTGTTGCACTTCTTCAACTGCATGAATATCATAATTTGTATATACCGGCAGCTGTAACTGCAAAACTACCCTTTGGGTCCAAAACAATAAAGAAAATGTATTGCCTCCTGCCTTGTATCTCAGATGAAATTCCCAAACTATTGCAAAGACCAATTATGTGTGATATCAAGGCACTTTAGGTCTGTTGCCTCATACTGACAACATTTCATACATATATTTGCAGTGGTCATAATCGATATATATTAGCGCTGAGGAGAAATCAATTTGGATCCTTGAATATAAAAAAACACCTCTATTAAACTCAACACTGTATGGCGCAGGAATAAAAATAAGCTTGGGAATATTGGAATGTATTTCTGTTACAAAAGGTTTAAGCCTATGTGCTAGGAAAGACGACAATGAAACAATTAATAAAAAACAAAAGGAGTTTTCTTCTGTGATAAGCACATTAACAGTCACAAGCTTGAATTCCGCCACAAATTAGTTGCCCTAAATAGCAGGGCAACAGTAGTTTATGATGAGACAGACAGGCAAGTAAATTACAACCAGTTTAACTACACTTGATAGAAATTTTGAACAAGTAAAGATTAAAGTGATAAATAAAACACAAAATGAGCAAAATGATTAATAAACCAGCCTCATACTTTACTTACTCTGCTAAAAGTAGATCTCCACACTGTAGATGCAATATGCTATTATAACCAGCAGAGGACAGTGACATCTCATGTAAAGATTTGCACCAAGATGAGACTCCAACTTATGTTTACAGCCATTCTTGGTGGGGATTCATCCGCTGTACACATAGTGTATATTACAAACACACAATAGGTTTTATACAGCCATCCTTCTTTTTGGTATAAACAACTATTTGACTTTATAGACTGGCTTTTACATAACTTTTCCTCATGAGTTATTGTTAAAAAAAAAGTCTGTTTTACACTCAAGTTGACATATTTGTATAGCTGCTATATATTTACATTGCAAAAGCCTGAACTTTTCCACTGAAACATTGGAAGAGTGTGTAGGTTTTGGATTCAAGAGAAATATGCAAAACAAAGAAGAGGCAGAGGTAAGGTCAATCTACTATTTGATAATTCAGAACTTCCAGGTGTTACTTCACATCAGTTTTGCAGAAATACAGAATAAGCATTTTATATATGAGTCAGAGAGAACTTCATTTGTTCAGCCGAGCAAACTTCTGTGAATGTAGTGAAGCTGCAGGTAGACTGACACACTGATGAATAGCAGGAGTTAGTCCCTCAAATGAAGGCCTTCGCGAATATCGAGATACTGTCTACTTAGCACATGCACCAGCATCTTAAATCTGCTGCTTTCCAATACCGAAGCACTTGATTTACATAGCAATAATTTAAACAGCAGAGGTGCCATGACCAGACGTTAGCAATAAAATACAGAGATCTACTGTCCAGACTGCTGCTACCACTTGATTGCTTTTTAACAGTCATTAGTCTTGCCGGAGCCTCTTGAACGGGCATCATTTTTTGCTCAATCCTTTGCTCTACTTCAGAGATTTCTTACTGATGTATGAACACTTGGGAGCATATTGACGTGTACTGTAAATGGGAGAGGTGAGGGTAATTCAGTGGGAGCCGGCTGTGTCACCGATCATCACAGACAGCAGCAGTAATTAGTGAGGAACACTTGTCTTGCTCCAGGATGTGGCAGGGAAACAGCTGGGTTGGAAGGTTGCGCCAGCCTCAGCCAATTAAAATGCTCCATAGAAGTAGATGATGACAGGGCTGGAGGTGAAGATGGAAACTGCTCATTGCTACAGGAGAAACACAATGTATTTCATAAAACATGTGCTGGGGAAGGAAACTGTTAAATGAGGCACAGTCAATGGAAGTCTTGAGTTAAATTTGATGAATAAACAGCGATGTAGTTTTCATCTTCCTCCCAGGAAGAAAAATATGCTGCAGAGATGGTCACTACTTTGCTGAAATCTCAAATTTATTCTGTTGTACTTAGGTACAAGGGTGGGCTATATGATACTGTTTATGGAACTTTACATTGTAATATTGATAGACAGATGGAAGACAAATTAAGAGAAAAACATTGTAAAAATGAATGGGAAACATAACAAATGTTTATGCTTCCATAGAGGACACCTTTGTCCACAGAATACGAATCATTGTTCTTTATACTACGAGTGTTGCAGGAGTTTTGACCCCTTCAGACTTCTTTCCTTCTCCATACACCTTAAAAGTAGGTGAAGTTGTGCCATAAATCCCTACTCTGCTTTTATGGCGTTCACGGTCGCCATATCTCAACCCAACTGAACACCTATGGGAAATTTTGGCTCTCTACCACCATCACAAAAACACCAAATGAGGAAATATCTTTTGGGAGAATGCCGGTCATCCCTCCAGTGGAGTTCCAGAGACTTGTAGAATATATGTGAAGCAGCACTGAAGCTGGATTTTCCTTTGATTTGTCACCAAGTGGCAATGACCACAGCTTGAGGCTGAAGCCAATGCAGGAGTACTTTAAAGTGCATTGGCACTGACTGCCGCTAGATGCTGGCTCCAAAAAATCCTTGGCTCCTATGGATTCTCATTCAAAAAGCGTGAATTTCTTTCTAGAAATACTAAGTGGCAATGACCTCAGCTTGAGGCTTTTTTCCAACGAATCATTATGGTGATTTGATCCGAGACAGCAAGGCATGTTTCCACAGTGTGAAAGGAAACACTCTGCACTCCTTATACGGAAGGCCCTGGCTCCAAACGGAAAAGATGGTACTGACCATAAGCAGTTACTCTGGGCTTCAAACCCGTTCCACTGCAAACAAATGGGTGACATCACACATTGGTACGTCCATCTTCATATACAGTCTATGATTGTCACCCACCTGTATATCATAACAATTTTGGAAATTCAATTGAGAGGCTGTTTATACATAAAATACTTGTTTTTGTATTCATTTTTTTAAAAGAATAAGTATTCACTTGTGTACTTATTTGGTCCAAACTGTAATTATCAACATGACATAACTCAAGTTCACTTTTATTTCTCTGCAGTGACAATGCCCTCTGGTATTTTGATTGGTTCAGTATATGTGTGGGCGGGCATTATCATCATCTATACATTTCTCCACTCTTGTATTCAGTTGCACAACAGCCTGTCACCACCTTCTATCGTCTTTTCTTCAAATGCTGGTCCCACTGATACCCTCATTAGTTGTTCCCTCACATGTTGCTTCCCTAAGCAGCTACCTAAAGCCCACAGTCACCACGAACAAAGGGACTGGAAGAAAGAGCCAGAAGATCAAAGGCCTTGGACAAGGCTTTGTAAATTCCCACATCTGGATTCTACTGTGACTTTTTTGGACAGATGGCAATCACTATGTGCACAAGACAATGTTCTTTGACAGAAAAATTCAAACTTGGCATAAGAGTGATTGCTTATAATATACAGTAGGTGTGTATATGAGGAGTTATTCAAAGTATAGAGCAATTCACCTCACTGTGGGTGGATGAGAGTCAGATACTGATGTGGCAACAATCTTACAGAGATGGAAGCACGTAGCCTGTCAAGGTGAGGCATACACGAACAATATAATAAATGTGAAATGAGCTTCTGACTCTATTTCTATCGATTATTATCATAGTCTGAACTTCTCTATAAAAATGTCATATTCCCTTTGTGCCGTGTCACATGTGGGATGATAAAAGTTTTGTGACTGATAGCAACTGTTCGCAGACTTACCCAGAATGGATTGGCAACATGCTAATCGGTGCTCACACTGAATAAACTCCCTATAATAATAGGTACGTGGTAGAGTTTTCCTAGAGGAAATTAATTCAGCAGAACTTCTCAATATAGACTTGCATTGATCTGTTTGCTGCAACATGTCTTTGGTTTGATGGAAACTTTGCTAACAATCCGACCTCCAAACACAAAAGAAATGCAAAGCTGCTCTGCGATAATGATATCATGGAGGTGTGGGATATTTTTCATGGAAACATAATACTTGTTAAATTTCTGAACACACTCTCAAAGGGGATGGAGATCAGTCAGCCAAGACTACTTCCTAATGAGACCAAATTCACATTAAGGTAAACACATGCATAAACTTCAGAGGCATTAGTGTTTATCATTATAGAGCCGAAGCTAGACGAGAATAAAATATTGTCAATCAAGCTTCGTATATTCCCCTAATCCTGGAATGAGTAAAAGTTGTTAAATCTAATATCAAAGGAATTCTCTACTGAATGATGAGTGTTCTCAACACTATTCCAGAAATGATATCATCTGAACTGGACAAAATTCACACAGAAAGCAAAAAATGTCTGCATCCTCATTTCCCCAAATCTGCCTTCTTGCACATTTCTTTTCTCTTTAACACCTCCAGATGTGATGAGGTGCCTGCAAATGCGATTCACCTGCCGCTGTCTCCCTGTACCTTGCTCAGGTGGCGAGTCATTTATTAGCACTCCATTATGTCACATAGCCAAATGTATTTCATTTGTTATGCGTGCCGAGGTGACGAAGGTGGAAATGTTCTTGCTAATTTAATGCCTATTGAGACAGAAAATTGGATCTACTTCAGGGAGCCGTGATGAGTGTCGTGATGCCCGAGCTGCCAATTTCTGCCCAAGATTAATTAAAATGAAATTTCCATGGGACCTGTGACAGTCGCCCATCTCCTGTACATATTTCTTCATAATTGGAATCACAGTCAGTCTCTTGAGGAGGAAGGGCTTTCTGGGATGTTTCAGGGAACCAGCAGGGATCTGCACCAGGGAGGGTCAGATTGTGTTTGGAAAAAGAGACACTTGGAAAATGTGGAGCATGGTAACAGGAAGAGAATAGCTCATTTCTGCAAGGAGGATGATGTAAATGACTTACAGTAGTGGCAGATTGAAGGACAATGAAAGGCAGGCTCATTTACACTCCAGCAGTGGGGGCAAAACCAACATATCCAGACAAACTACAAGGCAAAAACATACAGTATTTAGCTGTAGTGGTGTCTCATTCATAACTAACAGGCTGTATCATGAATAGATGCTGTACTACTAATATGCTGGCACAGCATGGACAAAACAAGTAACAGCAACAAACCATAACACTCTGAGATTCAGGATAGGTGTGTCATGTGACCGGCTGTTTTTCTACAGTTACAGCAGAGAATCAATTCTAACAGCAGCACTACAAAACAAAAAGATGTTGCACCACAGGGGCCTCAGTTTACCATTTTTATTTCATTGTCAGGCCTGTGTGTTTAAGAAAACTAAGCCAAACAAAACAAAAATGCCAAACATTCGCTTGTTGTAGCCTTTCAATGTGAAGATTAGCTACTTTTCTGTTTTATGTAATAGTAAATCAAATATCTTTGGCTGTTGGACTGTTGATCAGCCAGAACAAGCTACCTGTGATGAGTACTTTTCACTATTTTCTAACATTTTTGTAGGCTATTTGATTAAGCCTTTTTATATAAGCTGGTCCAAAGAGAGACAGTGTGAAAGCAGTGTAAAGTATATATATTGTCTATAAAAAAGTATGCAACAATATGTAAATGTAAACATATTTTGAAAGTGACAACCTGATGGAATCCATGAACAATTGCTTTTTATTACAACTTTGGTCTTATTTTTGTAGGTTTGGTCATTGTTTCTATAAGTTATGATAATATAAAACGCTTCAGCACAAAGAAAGTAAAAATCCAGAGGTATTTTTTGAATATAAAGTTTTGTTTGTATGTTGTAGAGCTAAAATCCACATAGTTGTCTGCATGTATTTGTTCTTCATCAGTTAGCATAGTTTTCATGTCATGCATGGTAGTTCTGGTCTGTAAGGAACGCCAATGCATGGGTGCGACCAGCGGCTCATTTGTAACACAAATGTTACATTTGTAACTGCCTAGATTTGCGAGCACAGCTTGATTAATTTTCCCCTTTGTTTGTTGTTTGTTTGGTTTTCCAGAACGCCACCAAATAGGGAGAAGGAGAGAGGGTTAATGCCCAGGGATGTGCTAGAAAAAGCATGAGAAGAAGTCATCAGACACTATACGAAGTGTGGAAAAAGCATATTGCGTATGTCATATCACTCTTTACAGGTATTGTAAGGGAAGAATGAGCCTGGAGGAGAAGAGGTGCCAAAGTCAGGGTATAAGAGCCACTTTAGAGTCTTTTCAAAGAAGCTGGATAAGAAACTAATGATTTATTTGATGAGGGGAGCTGAACTTTACTTTGGATTATGACCAAGGAGATGAGAATAGATTGAAATAGCAGTAACTTGGTCATCATATATTAAAATAGAGGGCTGTTGTTGTATTTCATGATTTTGAATTAATAGTTACATAAATGGTGAGGAACATAAAAAAATCATGGTCTTAAATTCATTATTCAAATGAATGAGAAACTTGATTTGATAAGATAAAAATGTTAAAGAAAAAGAACAGTGCAATTAAATATGATAAATTAGAAGGAAATATGAATGCTATTTACAATACATATAATGTTACCATGCATTTTTCAGGTCTGCAGACTTGCATACCAGCTGGCAAACCAATACAGCTACAAAAAATACCCGGAGGCATGGGGAGAGAAAGAAATGGCAGGGAAGGATTGGTTCATCGGATCCATGAAGAGGCACCAACATTTGTCAATACGGTGTCCACAGGCCGCTAGCCTTTCCCATGCCAGCATCTTCAACCAAGTGAACGTCCAAGCCTTCTTCAAAAACCTGGCTGATGTCCTGGAATGCCATCTCTTTGAAGCCAAGTATATTTGGAACATGGACAAGATTGGTATTATGACAGTTCAGACACCAAACAAAATAGTGTTCACCAAGGAGGTGAAACAAACAGGGGCAATGACCTCAGCAAAGAGGGGCACCCTCATCACCGTGGCCTTTGCAGTTAATGCACAAGGTAACAGCATACCTCCGCAATTCATCTTTTCCAGGAAGAAGTTCCAGCCCTTCATGATTAATGGTGCACACACTGGCTGCATTGGCACAGCCAAGGGGTCAAGCTGGATGCAGGAGGACGATTTCATTGTGTTTCTCCAGCACTTTGTGAGGCACATCAGTGTGTCACCACAGGCCAAGGTGACCCTTCTTCTCGACAACCATGCCACACAGTTGTCCATCCAGGGGATTGACTTCTGCAAGGAACATGGAATTGTTTTGTTGTCTTTCCATCCCCATTGCTCCCCAAAACTCCAACCCCTGGACAGGAGTGTGTATGGGCCTTTGAAGAGATATGTCAACACAGCCACGACAGCTGGATAAAGAACAATCCAGGTAATAATATAAATAAGATAAGAAGGAACTTGGTATGAAATCAACGTAAAAACACTTGCTTGACTGAAATATTGATGAAATGCCATAAAAACTATTTGTTTTAGCTGTGTTACAACAATAGCTCATGCTGTTACAAATGAGACTCACACACACTTCAATTGTAACATTGGCCAGCCTCCATTTTTGGTTTAATTCCTCACAACTTGTTTTCTCTATTGAAAAACTTTAAGTGGTTTATGACAGCAGGCACATGCAGGTCATTTGCCTCAAAATATTACATATGTAGGTAAAAAAATCTCTGAGTAAAAGAGTGGAAAGCGAAAAATGTTACAATTATGGTGACTCTCCCCTACTTCTTTCTGATTTTTTTCATTTTCAAACTTGTAGTCTTCACCCCCAACCGACATTGCCTCAAGTGATTTATCAGATTTCATGCAGCTCCCTCTGGATCCACAAAAGGTTTTATACATTTTTTTTCCACATGTACAGTAGTCGCCTACTCCCCAAGATCTACAAACAGGCTTGATGTGTGAAATCGGCGGAATTCCCCTTTAAACCATGTTCTTGCACTCTAGGTTTTTCTAGTCACTGATATACACCCGATTAGCAGTTGTATGCCCATTCAAGCAAAGAAACTACCCAAATAAGTAGCTAGAGCACGATCCATCTGTTTTTTCCCCCTTTCATCCATTCTCTAATCCTTAGTCAAAAGATCAAACTGCTTTCTTACCTTTCTAGGTAGACAGGAGCTTAAGTACTGTCACTGGATGGATTTGGACTAGACCTGAGCTGTCTGTTAAGTGTGAGAGTGTTTTTTTTTTTTTTTTTCTTTTTACTTGGTCAAAGCAAAAGTGCTCATAAGTTAAATGCAGGTATCTGTGGGAATTAGGGACTCTGTAAAAATTACTGAAGTTAAAGCAGGTGTATACACATGCTGAAACACACACACACACACACACACACACACACACACACACACACACACACACACACCTCTCAGAGGAAACTGAGCCAAATAATAATGAAACAAGAGGGAGCAAACAGAAGATTGCAAAACTAACCTAGAAATGCAGATTGCCACAAAAATCACTTGGCGCTTCGAGTGATCAAAAAGTGCCAAAGGAAAGATTTCCAGCCCTTAGACAGTAAATGAAAGCATGTAACAACTGGGATTCCTACTAATTAAGGACCTCTATAGCGCACACATTTGTCATTATTTTCTTTGTGGACTTCTTCTTAACCCCCAAGATAGTGCCAACAAAGTAACAAGCTTAATTAAAGATTTAAGATTAAGTTTTTTTTCTGTTAACAGAAAGTTACAGATCCAGAACATGTTTTATCTTTGTACAAATAGACTATGTAAGTATTGTAAGGACCCATTTTTTTGACTTCTTGGAATCCCGCATGGGTATGACTACAGTTATGAAGATGAGGACATTCGTATGGGAGGTTCTGAATAACTAGATGCATGAGCTTACATCAAATCATAAAACCCAACTAACCACATGTCCTTTTCTTATTAAAAAAAATGGTCAAAATTCATTGAGTGAGATTTCTTGATTCTCTAGATTAATTAAAGATTAATTCAATTATTTGCAAGAGTATAAAACTGAACCAGAGACTTGACCTAGAATGCAGTCAGTGTCTAGTTGGAGAAAAAACTGGCCGATGATACTTGGCAATTTGAGGTGTTTTCTTCAGGTTTTTGTTTTGTTTTGTACTGAGACAGTTTATCTCAATAGCAGACAATTTCTTGTCCCATAGTGACTGCAGTCTGCAATATTTGATAATATCCCATAGCTATTTCTGAAAAGCAAACAATTCCTCTTGTTCCCTTGTGTAGGAAACCATGCAGATGGATGTGAATAAATTATCCTTTTTTGATTGGGATATAGAGGAGAAACATATGTTTAAAATCTTGACAATATTAGACTTGAAGAGGGAGAATAGAGACACAACTCAGTGGAGGCTGCTATCCACACCTGTGTGCATGACACGAAACTAGCATGGATGGACGATATTTCATCAAGCTGTAGGATCCTCTATTTATATATTATGGTTCAGAGTGAAATACTGTACAGTGTCTCAGTCATTCATGCTTCAGACAGAGCAACCTTGATGCTAAATTGAAGCAACAGAACAGAGACAGTTGACATCTTCTGAGAGCAAAGTGGACTGAAAACACCTTGAAACCAGAGTGACTTTTTAGTTTTTAAAAGAGACTGTTCACTGACTTCAATAATATCTTGTCTTCATTCTACATGCTCCTTTCAGAAAAAAAGGTTCATCCATGTACATACACGTGCAAAAAATACACATACATATGATTAGATGCACATGGAGGTAAGCAAGCATGAGGCAACACGTGCAAGTGGTCACAAAGACAAAAAAAAAAGAGGCACACATGCTCATTCGAGTAAGAGACAATACCCTCTGTCTGTTCCTCACATTTGGGCCGCTTACATAACCACCCATTGTGAATTATGCAATGCCCCCCATTATTAATTTTTAAATGCATCTCTCTTTGAAGCAACTATAATTGGGCATTTATATGTTTTGTGCCTTGTCTCTGAGGTATCGTTGCTCTCTGACGTGAGTTCAGTGGCAGCAAAACAAAAGTCTCCCAAGCAGAGCACACATTTTCCTTTTATTGTTATGTGGCTCAAGAGTACAGGCTGGATCTCTCCGATTAAAGCAGAGGAAGTTTCATCTTGTCGTAGGGAATAAAAATGTGACACGCTGATTTTTTCAGTGCTTAGAAAGTTTTAACAGAAAAATCCAACAGTAAAGAAAGCAGAGTAAAGTGCATCGACTCCGTGACGACTGTCATGAAGATTGATCAGTTAAGATTTGTGTGTTTTGATAGCACTACATTGAAGGTTTTAGCGCAACAGAGCAAGTGTGCTAATTTACTTAACAGTGAGATTTGGTCAATAATGATTTTCTGATGCTAGCTGTCATTGCTAACTCATTGGTCTAAAGATTTTGATTAGAAATGTGTCTTTTTATATGCTCTTATAAAAAGTAAACTAATGGCGAAATGTCATGGGAGACTCCAAAACATACCATTTCATAATACCAAAGCATGTTCAAAACCTATTTTAAGTGAAGAACCTCCATTCTCAGCAATATAAATACTGCACAATTTCTTTGGCTGACAGACCCAAAAGAATCCACCAAAAAATGTTTGGAAAGATGATTGCTGGATCAGACTTTTATAAAAAATTTATATCAATTTTGTTCAGATGAACAGGTTGGTGTTTAAGCAATGCTCACCATGTTCAAACTGTCTATGAGAAATTTAGTCTCACAATTTTAGCAGTCAGCAGGAGGCTTGAATGTCTGACCTCTGTATTTGTTATCACACACTCAAAAAAGAAAAAAAAAAAAAAGGCCAACTAAAGGGGGTCTTTCAAAACACTCCTCGGCTACAGCAAGTTAGGACTCTTGATTATACAATCCAATCTCACAGTGCGCTACGACGTGCCCGGTTTCCCCACAGGGATCATGAAAGTTTCATCAGAAACAGCATAATCAGCAAAAAAAGAAGAGTGCTTAAATACATTTTTCATCATTATTCACCATTCATGGTAATCATTTGAAGTCAGAAGCCTTCAAATTCACAAATGTATACAAACATGAATTCAGTTGCTCTCAATGGCTGCTGCATTGCAAATACTCAGTGATTAACTGTTCTTCCCGAAGTGCAGTCTGCATGTAAGTAACTGTAGTAACATTTAAAGGAGGAAGCCAGGCTTTCTCCTCACACAGACTGACAGCGAGGGAAGACTCTTCCATCATGCCATTGATCAGAAATGTGCATGTTATTGTGAGATGCCCTTAGGCCTAATTAAATATTAAACCTTTTATTGGCTCCCGCGAAGGTATTTGTAAATACATTTCATGCCAGGGAAAGCATCAAAGATTCCAAATTCCCCTCCTGACACAAAGTTGCGGTTATTGCCACCCCCATCCCTCACCACCCCCCACCCCTACCCAAACCATTTAAGCGCATTTAGAATGATGAAAGAGGAAGGAAATTGCTGGCGATGGCTTCCAGGGGAATGGATAGTATATACATCTCAGTCAATCTGCGAGAAATTATATGTTCTCGACTTCTATGAGGTTATAAAACAATGCTATATATAGGGTTGCCTCGCACTTCACTTTTATTGTAATTCTGATTATGAGATAAAAAGAATTCAATGTTTTAATAGATACTGCTGGTTTAGTAGCTGCACAAATTGCCGCCGGATAATGCACACGGTTTTACTGCCTCATGTCTGGAAGTAATCATAGCGGTGAGCAGAATGAGTGGAGAACCGCCCTGTTCCGCAGGAAGCTGACTTGCGAGAGAACCACCATAAACAACAGGTGACAGTACATTTGGCATGTCTGTCCTGGCGCCTTAATTGATGGTCTTGCCTGACTTGAGCAGATAAATCAGGAAGTCCATCATCAATAGAACCGCCAGCTATCAAGTCATAACCCCAGCCAAAATAAATGGAGGGGAGCGTGGTATAAAACATATATTGGCCTTCACTTGCTTGGTATATCCATAATTCACAGGCATAAATTACACTGCCTCTGCCTCATTGCTGAGTCTGGCTGTCCCTTTTATGGGCAAGGAGCTCAAGTGAGTCAGCTGGAGCATTGTCAGAACATACAGTATGAATTGCACATGACCCAACAGTAGATGGAGCCCCTCGCATTGGCTTCATCTGCAGCGTGAACCACACTTTCACCGGAAACATTACATCAATGATTTATTTTTTCCCTCCAGCTCCGTATCATCACCATTACATGCCATTTATGTCATTAAGGTTGGTGTGTGTTAGTGTGCTTGTGTGTTCTGCTTTAAGTTTCTGCACAGGAAGTTACAAGGGGCTCACAGAATATCACAAGAATGCTTTGAAAATGGAGTGTGCTTTCAAAAAGCTAGAACATTGCTACAGATATGGGTCATAGTAGGTTGCATGCCAATTAGTTGTAATTGTCAACCCCAATTCGTACTGTATTTGTCCATCAGATCCCCTTGGGTTAGTGAGTTTCTACTTTTGACCGCTGTCCATCTTTGTTAATGTAGTTTTTATGCATCTGAGGCATATGTTGTCATGATGTCCCTGACTGTTTCCCTTGACATATTATATAATAATGCCTTTTTTTTTTTTTTTACTGATGCACCCGCTATGTGGGCACAGATAATTTGGACTTGCTTGAAAGCTCACTCTACCTCTTTTCTTGGTTGATATGCTGTTAATTGGCATTCATCCTAATATGACCCACCTTTCAAGCTCTGTACTGTAACTTATTACAGAGCTAGACGCCCTTTTCATTCCGTCATTTTGTCTATGCCAGCATGTCCACACACAGAACATCTATCTTTTATCAACGCGTAATCCTAAACCTCACCATAAAGCACAGGAATTGATCCACACTGTACTGCAGTAGTGATAGAGCATTAGTGCTTCGATGTTTATTAGCCTGAGGAACACAATGGGAGATGAACACGATGGGAGATGACATTTAAGAAAAGAAAAAAAAAAAGGAAGAAGTAGAAGTAGAAGCAGTGTGGAAAGCTTCTGGCTTGGGCGCCGAGGCGTGGACGACAATTCTCAGTGCTGATTACTGCCACAGCTGAGGAAACCTGTGGGTGTGAGGGGGACCCATTGGCATTTTGAGCTTTCTTTAACAAAGCCTGGATAGAGTGGGCTCGCAGCTTGTCGCTTGTCACATGCTTGGGAAATGCTGCACAAATAACAAACCAACAACTGGAGTTGCTACAGCTGCGCAAGTGACATGTCCAACGTGGATACCTCCACATATAACCACATGCCTTTGCACACCTGCAAATATCCAAACTCTTTCTGCCTCCAATATGGTCACACAAACACAAAAGAATTTTTATTCATTCACATTCACAAGTTTGTGCACACATTCACATCTACACACACTTGCACAGCAGTAGAGACAGCCCAGATTGCTGTGGCTGAAGATATGTGGTGGAATCATCAATCACAAGAGCCTCCCTCTGGTCAAATCAAGTTTGTCCTGGTGTGAACAGAACGCAATGCCAGCCGAGCAAAGACAGGCCCTCACTGGCTGGCGGGCACAAGGGGCAAGCCAGGGCTTTTCATGACATCCGGGGGCACATCAATCTCCTGGCAGATGGATGGACGGACGATGATTAGGACAAGGCTGTGGCTTCATAAGACCAACTGGGACGCAGCTTCCGATGGTGACGGATTCCTCTTTTCTACAGTCCACCCTACAGCGAAATGAGAAACAGCTGCAGGGATGGAGAGCTCTTTGTTCAACCCACATCTGTTTTCTGCAAACTCCACCTCCAAAGGAAGACTGGCTTTTTGCCTCAACATCTTGGTAGGAATTATGGCGCTGGATGATTAAAGTGTCCTTGGGCAGTTATGAAAGTTAAGAAAAACGCTTCTTCTTGAAAGTTAGGAGGCAGAATCATGCACCTGGACCTTGAAGTACAGCTATTAAGCATTATCAAGTCCAGGTTAAATAATTGAAAATAGGACAAAAAGGTTCCAATTGCCTTTAGAATGTTCCATGAATTCAATCAACAGCTACATTCATACAGCCCTTGAGCAACAAAGCCGCTCTATCTACCATTCATAGAAATAGAGACCAATGTAGCTCATACACAGTGGATACTGCTGCTTTCCACAGGAGCTGTAGAGAAGTTGAAGTACTCCCATGATGTTTCCATGTTACCAATTCCTCCCTACATTCCTCTATTTGTCAAGGTCAACTATTTCATTGGCTTGGAAAAGAAATTTTGGCTATAACCATGTTTGAGCAGCAGGATTCTGGGAAACGAGAAAGCTGAAGTGCAGCCCACAAGTGTAATTGGTCTCCTGGCATCTTCACACGGGGCTTTATTAACATGCCTTTGAAGCATTCCAGACACATTTGCCCACAGAACAAAGACACAGCAGATAATGATGATCAGAAATTTCAGAATTTCCACCAGTTATTGACAGACAAGTTATTCGAATGTCTCGGACATCTGTCTTTGATGTGAATTGATAGATACTACGCTCAGTCCCTTTAAGGTGCAGTTATCTTCAAAAAGCCAGACAGGATTAAAAAGAAAATGGTTGTATTTGGGGTGAGCAAGAGTAACATTAATATTAAGGTTCTGTCAAGCAAGGACAGAGAGTCTTTAATGCCTGTCTCTGCTTAAACCAATCAGTGACCAACTGGATTCTTTGAATACACACCAATGAGTGCTGATTGATAGTACCGCAGTAGTTATGCCACTCTACAGTATGACATACTTGATCATTTATTTATTGCCTTTGCCAGTGAATTCTTGTCAGGGTCACTGGAGGTAAGAGTGTACCACAGCATGTACTCACTAAAAGGCAGAGGAACAAAGACTGTCCTCACAAGAAAAATGACAGCATGGGTCATTTGTTCAAACACTTAAAATGCCTTAAAATGAATTGTTTGTGTTTTTGTGACAACTGACCTCTTGTGGTCACACAAGTAACAACTCTCAGAGGTGTGAGTGCGGCACCCATACATTGAGGAGGTTGGGGTCGATGGTCTGGAATACAAAGGATCTGACCTTAACACTGAAGACTGAGGTTAGCATCCCTTCTCCAACCAATAGTGAATGTTGGTTTCTTTTAACCACAACCATGATCTATCCCCAACCTTAACCTAGACAAATGTACCAGTCATTGCACACATATAGGAAATATATTTAGTCTTTGACTTTATTTTGGTTGACTCATCCATCCGTTGTATTTGCACTATGATACAAACCTAAATGGAATCCTTTGGGGTAGATCTTGTCATGCATCTTTCCTGAAATCAGCTTTTTCTTATCTTGAAATATTTATAATGTATCCTGTGCTGCAAAAGAAGATTAAGAGTCTACAGCCTGCTAGTGGCTCTGTTAGGGAGTACTTATACAGTGTTGTGGGAAGCTAAATGCCAACACAACTTAGTTAAATGTGTCAGCATGCTAACTGTTAATTTGCACTAAATGAACTACAGATGAGGCTGATGGAAATGTCATTCGTTTTGCAGGTATTTGGTTATAAATGAGGAATTGGACAAATTCAAATTTTTACTTGAGGATGGCATTACAGAAATGGTTAAGGTTAAGTCAGTAGGCTTCATCCTCCACCCCACATACCTTTGCATTTAGAAGGTGCCCGATTCAACCACATTGCTCTAATATTGGATACTGCACAGCTCTGTTGAACAGTTGGGGGCTAAGTTCGTTGCTCAATGGCATTTTTATGCTAGCTGTTAAGGGGGTGGAGGGAGAATGTTAGCTACTGATTTACTCCATCCAGAGGTCAAGAAATACTACATGAATGAATAACATTTAATCAATTTTTTCCACTTTGTTTTATGAGTCATCATGGAATGGTTACAGTCATCCATTCATTGTCTTTTCTTTGTGGAACAGTTCATGATTCTCCTAGTAAATGTCATCTTATACCTTGGGTGGTAGATGCCCTACGCAAAGTTGTGGTGATCAGAGCAGCAATAATTATCTGATCTTAAGCCTGCTGTTGGTATATTTTTGATAATGAAATGGATTCATCCTGTAGAGTAGGTCAGTGGTTTTTGCTCTGTAGTGGACCCACCCTAAAATGCAATTCTCTGTGATCACAGACTGCTCAATTAATCGATACAACATGAGCAAATCTCTCTAGATCAAACACACTGATCTCTGTTATTATCACAGATACACCTCGACTATAAAAAGGCACCTATTTATCTGTAACAATCAGTTTGGATGGCAGTGTTTTTGTCTTTACACAGCCATGTTTTTTTGAATCACTGTCCCTGGAACACCTGCAAAATTTGCCTCTGTCGTGCCTGTTGTTTCTGAAGGAAGTAATTTGTATTCGCATTTATGTTCATGTTCACGTTCATGTTCATGTTCATGTTCAAACAAGACAAGAATATGAAAATTCTGTTCTGGGGAGGATTTTCTGTTTTGAGTCAGTATATTATATAACTATGCTATTAAAACATTGCTTTTAAACTGAAACAGCAAATTGAAGAGAGGAGGATTTGAAGAGCCACATCGGCAATTCACGTCAGTCACATCATATTTGGAGAGAGACTCTAAAAGCAAACACAACTTGAGTTAAATCTCATATACTTCAAAATTTCTTGTGCTTTGCCAAAACAGGTCTTTCTCCTTAATGCACTGTTGATGTCATACCACATTTCCACTGCAACAAAGGCAGCTTTTGAGTTAATTATTTTTTAATTTGTAGATGGGGGGGCATTTTTTCCCCTTGTGGCATATAAAGTGAAGATCAATCACAGCCATCTCCTCCCGCATTTGCTATGTAGGTCTATATAATATTCAAAAAGGCATGAACTGATGATAAAGTTTGAATAACTGGTGGAAACCGATAAGTTAGCAACTAAACACTCTGCAGGTGGAACCTGATCACATCATTAAAGCTGATCTACTGTATGTTAAAGTTTTATAATCTTCACCTTCTTTTCAAAACACTTCGAATCAGATCAAGGCAGAAAACGAGGTTAACTCCTCTTTGAGCATCATCCAGTTTAAGCCAGTTCTGTTTTGATCCAAACTCTCTCACAGTATATATCCTTGGGAGTACATGTGCTCTTCCTCTGCATGCATATTCAAACAGAATAGAGAAGAAAGAGGGTAAACAATTAAAGAGACACTGTGCGTACTTCTGAATCTAGAGCACTACGCTGTTGATAGAAGGGAATTAATGTAATAGCATTATGATACTCTAGTGTAGTACACTACAGTCAGTCACATACATAATGGAACAACAGATGAGCACATGCTGGGATCTACATTGTACAAAGCATTCTTAATGAAATGTCCTTCACCCTTTTGGGATACAGCTAACATTTATGGTAAAGGATTATAATCACAATTACGTCAGAATTAATGAACCTTTTATTTCTTGGCGGAGTCGGCCCAAGTGCTTCATCTTGCATTACTTCTACATTGCTTTCAATATTTTTCTAAATTAAAGTGTGGCTAAGTTGATTATGTTGTGACAAACTGCCGCTCTTGGCTGCAAGTCATTAGCTTCACTGTCTAGGAGGTCACATGTGGAGTGTAAAAGTTTTTGTTGTTCAAAGTTCAATAGATGACTTAATTTGTTGCCTTAGATAGTGTCATAACCACAGAGCAATCTGCTGAGTAAATTGAAATTAAATAATCTGATTAAAAAATCCTCTCAGGCTTATGTTCATACAATACCTTTGTAACATTATCCGTGTAGGGAAAATCTGCAGCTGCATTGACTTGCACTTGCTCCTAAATTTACCAGAGTTGTGATTACATTACTGGTTATTCTTAGTCTCAGTGGGAACATCCCAGGTGACATCCAATAAAAATCAACATGTTAATTAAGCACTGCATATTTAATACCAGGCATGATCATCGACATCTGTGTGAGCTATGTCAAGTCAGCAGGCAACAGCTAATATAAGTACAAATCTGTCACACATGGCAAGAAAGAATAGCCTGATTAGGTAGTTTAACATGATTTTTTGCTTAATATTTAGTGGAGTCGTTTCTATAAATACAAATGTAATATCTGTCTGTTAGATAGATGTGCATTTTTGCAAACTATCCTGCTCCACAGCATGTTTTGATGGCCATATGGGTGTATAGAGAGAGGGTTTCTGCTTATCACCAAACATGTGTCCAAAAAGAAGAAAAAAAAAAAAAGCAGAGTGAATGAATCATCACATTCTGTTCTTTGTTGGTACAAATGGAGGCAGTGCTTTTGAAGTCACTTAGGAGTTTTGTAATTCCCAAATGGAGAACTGTTTGAGTTGATGTTTAACTGTTCAAACACGAGTCTGAACAACTAAGATGAAGAGAGAGCAAATATCACCAAACCTCACACACAAAGGAAGCATCCTACAGCTATTGATGTCTTTGAAGAGATTCGTAATTTTTAAAAAAACACACAAGTTTTAACACAACTGGCCTGAATGCAGTTAAGATATTTTAAATGAAAATAGCACCAAGATCAGTGGCAGTGCAATCCTCCAAGTAGGATTGGACTTTCGCTTACCTTGATTTGGATGAAATGTCTTCACACAGAAAGGGACAGCCTTGTTGCCTCATATACATTGTCATATCCCCACTCAATATTCAATGGGGTCAATACTTTGCTTTTTGTTTCACAGTCAATAATGCATCAAAATATCAAACAATATTTTAGGCAAACGTGGTCTATCTAATGCCAATTCCATCTTGAAACACTGTCAGCTCTTGGGGAGCTTTTATGCCAGAGATCAAAGCATCGCAAGGCTTCTGTTTTTACCCGACTGCATAAAAGATCAAGGCATGTAATGAGGCAACCTGAAAGGTGATAGTTCAGAAGATGAAAGTATTAGCTGCTTTGGGTATGTCAAAGAGTTGTGTACTACTCTAAAATTCAACCGTCAAATGCTTCCTCTGTGATAATGATCGCGATTATGTTTAATTGTATAATATGCACTTGATCTCTGCTCACATTCATTACGTTGAGTAATATCTATGTATGTTATCTGATATGGAATATCCTGGGATTAAGAGGGTTCTTCATACGCAGTATGTGAAACGATTTTCCGAACCCATTAGATGATATCATCAAAATACTTGATGAGGCAGTCTGTTGGAGCGCAAAGTCATTCCTTTTGCCGAATGCTCCATTGTAGCTCCATCGTTTTAAAGCTCCCACTAAGGTTACAATCTTAACACTGCCAAAGAAACTGTCTGGTCAGGTATGGAGTCCCAGAATGTTCAATATTAAATAAATAAATAAGATATTCTGAAATAAATAAACATGATCAAATTGTGTAAAATAGATACATGAACAAAGAAATTATGAAATAATTTAAGAATCTCAACTCATTTTTCTCATTTTTCTCATTTATTTTCATGATTATGGTTTTTATAGTCCAGAGTTCATTTTTATTTGATTATAAACATTTTTATTTCATAATGGAATTTTCCTAAACGGCACTTTTATTTTATGTCACATTTTATGACCAGTCGGTGCAGCATCAGTAGTAATGCGAACGTTGTACCGGACAGTTGTGGTGAAGAAAGAGCTGAGCTAAAAGGCAAAGCTCTATATTTACCAGTTGGTCTATGACCCAGCCCTCACCTATGGTCACGAGCTTTGGGTAGTGACTGAATGAAATCCCAGATACAAGCGGCCGAAATGAGTTTCCTCTGGAGGGTGTCTGGGCTCAGCCTGAGAGATAGGATGAGGAGTTTGGGGGAGCTTGGAATAGAGCCACTGCTCCTCCACATCGAAAGGAGCCAGCTAAGGTGGTCTGGTTAGGATGCCTCCTGGACACCTCCCTCGTCCAACTGGTCGGAGACCCTGGGGCAGACCCAGAACACGCTGGAGGGACTACATATCTCTTCTGGCCTAGGAACACCTTGGGATCCCTCAGGAGGAGCTGGAGGGTGTTGCTAGGGCAAAGGATGTCTGGGTTTCCTTACTCAGTGCCACTACGACCCAGTCCTGGATAAGCGGTGGAATAAGGATAGATGGATGGATGGATGGACAGTTTATAATGCCACTTTTATTTCATAGTGTCACTTTTTATGCCAATGAAGTTGTCACCGCCCCATCAAATTTCAGCCAATCATGTGCCCCCAGCTGCATAGCAGGCTCACTATTAGCCAACTAGCTCGCTAGATGCTAGGTCCTTCTTTTTTTTTATCTTGACAGAACTCTTCTGTTTGATGCTGAGTATAATTCAAGCCTGCCTCACAAGCCTGCCTTACCAGTTAACTGGCTAGGTAGGTAGCATGTGGCTAGGTAGGTAGCATGTGCAGCCTTGTTTAGGTAAATGAATACAAAGAGTACAGATACAATACAGAGAGAGATTTTACACTATTTACTTGTATTTCATAATTCTTTTATTATTCTATTTAATATCGACCACTTCAGGTGAATGAACAACATGGAAGCATTAAAAAAACAAATTTAAAGGATAATCAGAGCCTCTTCAGTTTTAGTCATATGTGACTAAAAGGCTGACCCAGACAGCAATCAGCTAATCTAGTTATTATCATTGACCCTTGTAAGAATTGAAAGGGCATCGTAATCAGCCAGGCACCACACAGAGATTTAATTCCAGTGGATCATCAATACTGTGAGCAATAGAAAAAGTGAAATGAATCTATTGGTCATAATGTCAGTCATGCTGTGCCCAGCAAGACAGCTCACCACTGGGGGAGAATATTAGCGCCTCATTTTCACTTAACCCTCTGTGGCTGGGTTGTTGAGGAGTGATCAGACATGTAAGTGTTCTCCCAAGCACCAGACATCTGTCACTCATGTGTCAGATATGCCAAAAATATTGAAAAAAATGTCTTGTTACCTATTGATTATAAGCCCTACCAGTAAAATTATGAAAGCAGTTTTTCCTGGCATTTTTAACATTTTGTCTGTTGCCCCTTGGACCACAATGGTAAAAATGTGAATTGTAAGTATGATAATAGATGAATAATGAAGTTAGTCCCAACAGAGAGGAGTGTAACTGTGAAAAAATGTTAGATAAAAGGATTTTGATGATGACAGTGGTGGTGGCATCAAAGAGTTCACTGATATAGGTGTCTATGGTCCATCTCCCACATAACTTACAGCATCAGAAGTTCATTCACTTCTTAACATGACCTCTACTTGTTGTTTGTGAGCAATGATTAAAAATTCCGCAGTTATTCATGTGGTTTCAAACACAGCGGGGCTCTAATTTGACTCTAATAAAGCTCACACCCCTATGACTAATCCTGTGAAGGGCACAGCAGCACACTCAAAATATACGTAGGCCTAACTGTTAAGAGTCTGAGCACCCACATGCCTTTCTTCAGTGTGTTGGAAAAGAATAGCTCAATTGAGGAGGGCCATCTGGAGAAGGCATTACAGCTAAGTCCATACCAATAAAAATGGATCATACCAATCTCCTTTTATGTAGAAGATGGTACAAACACTGAGCCACATTTTCTTCATTCTTATCATCATAGAAATACAGGTACAGTACAGATTAAAAGCCAATGAGTTAGCATCCTACCCAAAGTGCAAAAATAGAGTATTATTTACAGATGAGTGCAGGAAAGTAAATGCTATAGCATAAGTGATGCTATATCTTCCACTGTGTACAGTACTGGACAGTACAATATACAAATATTATAAATGTAAATATTTTAAATATGTACATACAGAGGAGAAGGGGAGAGAGTTAGAGAATAGGTTGCATGTACAGTATGAATAGCATATGTACATTTGGTTAAGTAAGCATACATAAACAACATGGTTATATGCACAGTAAAATTATTGGACCAGTGTATGGGTTCAAACTGTGCAAATCACATGTTCATTAAAGTACTGTGAACAGTGCAGCAATGAGTGCAATGATGCTATAAGAGTGGTGGTATGTAGTTCAGCAGGGTCACAGCCTCAGGGAAGAAGCTCTTTTTGAGCCTACTGGTGCGGGAGTGGAGGCTCCTGTAACGCCTGCCAGATGGGAAGAGGAGGTGAAAAGTCCATGCTAAGGATGAGGATGAGAGACATACTTGATGTTTCTCGCCCTGCCCAGCCGTTGCTTGTAATAAATATTTTCGATGGTGGGTAACTGGGTGCCGGTGATGCGTTGGACAGTTTTCACCACCCGCTGGAGTGCTTTACGGTCTGATGCTGAGATGCAGTTTGTGATTATGTTCTCAGTGGTACAGTGGTAGAAGTCCCCCAGTATCCTGGGACACAGGATAGCGCCAGAAAGGACTTTTAGCGCTTAATATATTTGTAATGAATATAATACGTTTTAGAACACATTACAAAATAAATGGTTCAAAACAGTGACGGCTACAACAGATGTTATTTTCTACCATCATTCATCATCTTACGTTAAGGCAGAGATGGTGCTTGGCTACAAGGTCAGGCAAGATGATTGGCCACT
Source organism: Thunnus thynnus (assembly GCF_963924715.1). NCBI lineage: Eukaryota > Metazoa > Chordata > Actinopteri > Scombriformes > Scombridae > Thunnus > Thunnus thynnus. The sequence continues at coordinate 11,329,245 of NC_089538.1, read as the reverse complement.
AATTTGGCTTAAATGTGTTCATGGCACCCCTATCACAAACATAAGATTATGCAAATAGTGGCATTAAAAACGCTCTGAAAAGGACAAGAAAGTGTGTCAAAAGAATTAGATCTGGCACACATGATCATTAGGGAAACTATGTTCCAAACAAAAACAACCCCGCACTGACATGTTTTTAAGCTTCCTATGTGAATGTAATACATTTTGAGTATATTTATTCCCTATGCATTTTTTCCTCACCCTTTCGTTTTCCAGCACATACAGATCAAAATAAATTTTGAGACAACTTCAACTCTTGATGGAAACTTCTAAAACATTTGGCACAAATACATGGTTGAGAGAGCTGTTTACCGCTAGTGTGTATGAAGGACAAAGAGGATGGGCATCACTCTGCCGGGAGAGATCACATCTGGACAGGAATGGTTTGATTTCCTCATCTGACTTCATCTTTTACCTTCTGCTCTTTGAGCCTTTGCATCATAATGATGCTCATTAACAGCAACGCTACCTTCACAAAAGCGTGCAAATGGCCGTGAATTGGTAAGCACAACATTGCAATTTAAACAACTCTACTATGAAATGATAACATTTCATTTTTGAAACAATGATTGAATATCCTTATGTTTTCAATTGTCAAAAATGATACAAAGTAGTGCTCCTCTTCTATCAAACCATCTTCAGCCAAGCAACAATTTAGAGACAATGATATGCAGACAGCCAACATATTAACCAGACAAGGACCATTAGTTTCTTTAGGCCAATTCTAATACAGTAGTGTTGAATTTTCCCGACTGCGCTTTCTTCTAAAGAAGGGTCTGACTGGTCTTTTGGAAACAAGGACAAAATGTATGGCACTTACAGAGAGATTACTACTCAAACCAGCTATACTCAAATCCTTTTAACAATCAATGACACTTACACCATGGGACAGATAGCCTACATAGAAGTAAAGAATAAACAGTGAATATCTAAATACGTCTGTTGCCTCGTGAAGCCTGTTCAATCTGTAGTCTCTTCTGTCGTCTATTCTCGCTCCATTTCTGTCAGGGAAAAAAAAAAAAAAAAATAGAGCGCTGTGATATGACAACATTTTCTTCTCATTTGGCAAATCGAGTCAGTAAACATGCTTTGCCGTCCTGTTCAGTGCCTTTGAAGATTTGCCACTTTTCCTCTGTAACACATTAACACTGTATAGTGTAACCAATGCTTACCAGGCTTTTATATATTAGGTACACCACAAAATCTAAATCATAGCAAGCAATAATAAGATCTGGGGACCCTTTTTTCACATTTGGGTAGCCAGTGGAAAGGTACTAACCAGAAAATGCACTATTATGTGCAACATAAGTGATGATAATAAGAGGACAGGAAAAGACTACAAGGAGGAAAGCAGAATGGTGGAAAATAGTAATATTATATTACAGTGTCTGACAGTTATCTGCAGTTACAAGAAAATAGTGCAGGAATACTTAACATTATAAAAGCTATATTTATGATAGGAAAAATCTGTTGATTTTACTATGTTGTAATTAAGTCTAGGTTGTGATAGTATAAATGTTGGTATGTACTGTGCGTTTCATACACTGTATTGTAATTTCATGTGAGCTCGCAGCTGCTGTTGTAGCTCCAAAAGCTGAATTCTGTTGCAGCTTCAAAGCAGATAGAGAGCAAAGCTTTTCACCCTTATGTGCCAACTTTTTGATAAGCACAAAGAGACATCTTAACCACTTGTCAGTCAGCTATCGTAGCAGCAAGACCAGAAGACAGGCAGGCCAACAAAACAAACAACCAACACTCTTCCATCTAACCTATCTTGGAATAAATGGACAAAAGCAGCAAGAGAGGCAATAACCAGACTACAAAAACCTGCTCTGCTCACACCAGCACACCAGCCAATTCAGCATCAAGACACCCAAATGATATTGCGCATGTGGAGGCTCAGCCCAGCGAAGTGTAAATAAGAATTTCCGCTCTCAGCATTGGGTGTATAACATGGTGTCAGGTAGCTACAATGAATGTAGAGAGGCAGAGGGAGCAATCAGCCAACCTTCGCCTTGCTGAGATGGAGGGCCACCGCCGCACACACAAACAACCAATCACCACGGGACAGTGATTGATGTCTCATCCTGCTTTGAAATCTATCACCCCGACCAAGTGGCTGTCGAGACCTTGCCTGACAGATTGTTAAACACAGCTTAATATGCATCACCCCGGAAAATACTTCATTAATTCTTTATTATCTGGGCTTGAGTTGTGTAAGCCATTGTCCAAATCTTTGTTTAATACACTGAGGGCTTTGATGTCCACAGTGAGACATGTTAAAGTAATGCTGTATTCCATTTTGTTTTATGCTCATGATTTATTTTTTTCTAATGCTTGCTCTCATTTGAGTTTCTCAATAGCTGAAGAACGCAGCGGAATGGAAGAACATGACACAAAAGGTAGACAATATGTGGTGACATACGCTAGGATTTCTGGCCTCAACACTTCATTAGCAAAAAAATCCAATGCAACTCTACTTGTGAGCGTGGTGAGGCAACAGTTTGGTTTATTCTTAGATCTGTGAAATCACGTTGTGTCTTGCCGGTGTCATTTATGCTACCTCACCTCACCCTTTAAAGTTTACTGAAAGTCTGCGAATAGTACAGGAAGCCACCGTCTTCTTGCCAGGATCTTTAAAATCCCCTTGATATTTCTTAGCAGCTTACTTCTGCTCAGTTACACAAAGACCTGTTTTGTTGCAAATAGGTATGGAGGAGCCTGCATTGAGTTAGTTTACATAATTATTTTACATCCTTTGGCATTCTGACAACATTATTTGAAGCTCTTATGGCTGTATTCTTGTAGACCGCTTCCTGCACAAACTGACTTATGTAAGGTAAAACCTTGCCAGAAAAGTCTGAATGATGAATTCAATGCGACATGAGTTGCATTCATTACAAACGTGGGTAAAGCCACCCAAGGGGCAAGCGGCATCACTTAGTTCCTCCACCCACATGGTGCTCTCTGTTTATCATCCACCATCTTGACAAGTTGTTCCTCATCCCCGCACTTATATGTCCTCCTTGACCGCTTGTCCCCTCCCTCCATCGGCTGGGGAAGTCACAGAAAAGGGGGAGGGAGAGGTGCCTTCACAGCAAGGGTTATTTTTCTTCCCTGATCCCTGTCTGATAAGTGTGTTTGCTCTTTTGTGTCTGGGGCTACTCTTAATCAAGAGGAGGTGGAACATAGAAAGAATTTGGAGGGGCTGCTGATAAGGAAAGCATCTGTTTAACATTTTTTTCTTACATGCGGGGTTACAAACGATATGCAATTTGGCCGTAGGAGAGGTAGATAAAAAGGGTATAGCACATTAATGCAGATGTATTCGCTTTAACTTGAGCACTGCAGACAATACTTAAGCTATTCAGTGAAATTATCTCCCTGCCTGGATTCTAGTTGGTGATGAAATTGATAATAGTCTCATTGCCTCTATGATACTGTTGTACATGAACTATGTCGTTAATCACAATTTTTTTAATGCTATATTGGAGATAATTAGGCCTACTCTGTCTTGTAATGTAATGGACACATCAAACCATGCAAGTCTATAATGTATATATGTATGCAAGTGAAATGGAGCAAATTACTCAGGATGACAATCATCCTTTTTGAGTGTAGTATCTATGACAGGCAGAGAGCGGGCACTAATTTAGCATTTCAAAGACTTTCCACTGTTCACATCCGACTTTATACCTGTAATCGCCTCACACAAATATATTTTTAGCCTCTTGGATTCTGCTGTCCCCACTGGCTGCTTCCCCAGGGAAATAACCATTCCCGGTACTGACATCCACGGTGTTTTCTCTATAGATCAAACAGGCCTGGCCCTGAATTGCCAAGGCCCTGAGGGTCCGTGCTGCCAAACACATGAACTGTCTTTGTTAATGCCTGCTGGTCAGCTAGTAACAACTCCTGAAGGGGTTTTTCTTATTCTCATCAGACATGCCACACAGAAAAGCATGACATACTGGATCAAGTTACAAGTTACTTAGAAAGACTGAGAGAAGGAAGTTTAAATTGATCTCCAGCAAGTAACATTGTGAGTGGCTTGAAGACTCGAGCTCCGCCTTTGCCAGTGATCAAATTTAGCTTTCTTCTTTCAGTTTTGAAGCTTTCCGTCTTCTTCCTACCCACTCTCATCCTTTAAAAACCCCAATTAAGAGAAAAGTATTTGTGTGTGGGCTTCTACTCAGTTCAAACAAAGACCTAATCATAGAGCATCACTGGCATTGTGAAAAAAAAAAAAACAGCACTTGGCAGAGGGGTAAAGCATTGGCCTGGATTCTGAGGAAAAGTTTGTTCCACTTTCTCTCCACTTTTCACTGGTCTCACTGTGCTTTGTGTTTGTTGCTCCAAAATCAGAGATCAGCACATTTGTTTAATGTGGAAATTAACTTTCATCCTGTCATGCTAAATTTAACATAGTACAAAGCAACCTTTTTTGGGTGGGAGCTGCATGGTGGTGTTTCTCATTTTAGGAAACCTTCGCAGAGACATATTAAATTCTCTTTTCCAGCAGCAATTTTCATAAGTAATTCTTCCAACATTGGCCCATCAAGGCAGCTATCTCAAGACGTAGAATTGAGGGAAATATGTAGGCTCTTTCATTCAGAAATCAGAGACAGGCACTACTCATTCATCACATTCTGTGAAGATTTTGAAGCAGAAAATCTGTGGTAATATTCTACCAGAGCCAAACACTGCATCATTTATCCAGGCATGCAGGAATGTTTGTGATCAACATATAAAGATTGGTACGAACAGAACATCCAAAGTAGGACCTTTACAGACAGATTATGTGGACTACACTTTTTTGTAAGTATAATAATGTGCCACTTTTATTGATTCCGGTGGTGAAATTACCTTATAGAGATCAGCGGTCACTCAGACTTTTGTTCAACAATTTAGAGATAAGAAAGTAAAGTAAGGACACTTCAACTTTCCTTCTAAATACACATGCATACTTTGAATGGTGGGGTGTTTAATGCTTCATTTCCTGAGTGAAGAGAAGCCACTGTTTGCACTATGATCGTTTCATAGAGCTACACAGCTTTATTGCCCTTGGCCATTCTGATATCTCAGAAGACTCACAATCTTTTCCTCTCTGTTTAATTATCTGTAGGTGTTGGGAACGGTAGAAAGGGGGCAGTCTTAATGCATTCTGACCATTGTCGATGCAATTCATACTGCCAGTCAGAAACAGATAAAAGTGCAATGCTTCATTGGAGGTGTGCACATTAAAGTTGTCTTTTCTTTCCAAGTGATAAAAAAGGAAATTTGGTTTGACTGATTTATGTGGCTTCTTAAACATCACTTATAAATACACTCTGTTATCTATATGATGCGACAAGGCAGAAATAAAGTGTGGTTTCCCCTCCATCAATTTTCACAGGCACAAATAGTCAGCATGGCCTTAAAGGGGCAGTGTGTAGAATTTAGTGGAATCTAGTGGAATGGACTTGGCAGAAATGGAATATAAATATTTATAAGTATGTTTTCATTAATGTATAATCAGCTGAAAATAAGAATCGTTGTGTTTTCATTACCATAGAATGAGCCCTTTATATTTACATAAGTAGGAGGTCCTTTTCCATGGAGGCTGCCATGTTGCACCGCTATGTTTCTACAGAAGCCCAGAATGGACAAACCAAACAGTGGCTCTAGGGGGGCCTTTTGCGTTTTTTGTGAGTTTTGCAGGCACTATAGATTCTTGGAAGGGGAAGGTGGTAGTGGTGGTAGTGGTGGTGGTGGTGTGTGCATGTGTGGTTGAGGGGTGGGGGGGGGCATTCGGTTGCGATGAAAACAATGTTTGTATAACAACACCTTTATTATTCATATGTTTCATTTTGAAGTGGCCTCCTCATTAATCTGGGCTAATTATGGCTGTAACACTTTAGAGACTGGATAGCGGAAACATGCTTGGAGAGAGGAACGCTCTCTCAAAGACACTCAAAACAACTACTGAGGCAGTGTAATACACAGCAAGCTGCCCTAGATAACGGCAAGGCTTGTTTGTGCTCATGCATGGATCTTATATACATCATTTACTTAACACCTAGTGACTTTTTGGTCCATTTTTATGCTATTCAGGGAGAAAATGTGTCATTTTACACTCACATCAGTGACAAAAAAAAAAATATATATTTTGACATTAAGGATTTTTTTTCACTCTTATTTAAACCACAGTGATTGTATCAAATATGAGAACTATAGACATGATTAAAACATCACAACAAGCTTTAAGAGGATTTATTAGCCTCATTATGCCTTATGCACATCAGGATGATTTGCACATCAAGATGAGTAATAAATAACTGAGAAGAAATATTCTCCCATCATGTTATTAAGTCAGACAAAAAGATTTTTACATAGAAATAATTATATATTATATTACAGAATATAAGATAGTAAAACAATATATAAAATATATAAGATTGAAACAGCTGTTTTAAAGACTAGTTAGCAAGCTAGCTAGCTAGAGAGGTCTAACATTTAGCTAAAATAAATGCAAATAATTAAAATGGATAGCAAAAACCAATGAATTAACAGTTAAAATAGTCGGCTAAAGATAATGGATAAACAGTTAAAAGCTAAAAATAATTGATAAGTGGTTGACATAGCAAAAGTAATGGATAAATAGTTGAAATAGCTAAATGTATTGGATAAATGGTTGAAATACTTGGCTAAAAGCAATATATAAATGGTTGAAATAGTTAGCTAAAAGTAATGGATAAACGGTTGAAATAGTTAGCTAAAAGTAATGGAGAAAAAGGTTGAAAACCTCTGCCACCTGAAGTGGTAGTGCACATGCAAACTCAAATTACATTTGGAACATGATGGGTGGTGTTGATGAGTTGGAGTACTTGAATTCATCTTACAGGGCTGTGGGGGTACGTCAAACAAGGTTGGGAATTACTGCTCTACAGTACAGTGTCTTTCTGTGGTAACTATCACAACATTGAATTCTGAGCTTTTAGCCATTTACTACAAGTCCTCCAAATTAAACAACAAAATATGTTGTTTGTAACTGCCCATTTGAATGACACATAGAAGCATTTTTGATCTGACATCTTGACTAGTAGAACATCTTTACAAATCACTGTTAAAAAATGTTTTTTCACATAAGTATTAAAGTCCGATGTTTTGTGGACCCATCCATCCACATTTACTCTTCCCTCTTTTGGTTTTGTCACTCTACAATAAAGTCACCTGACTTCCTCTTTTGTTCCCAGTGGACAAGAATCATAATTCCTACACTAGAGGGCTTTGTCGCTTGAATGTTGTTCTGGTGCATTTGCTGAAATGACTGATGCTGTTGTTTTTCTTGGGAGGTCAGGCTCTATGAATCTATGAATATGCTACCACACAATTTAAGCCACAAGGGCAGAGGAGTACAACATTGCCTTAAATGTTTCAATTTCTTGACTTCTTTAGGTTAAACACATACTGAGGACTACACTGTCAATATCAGTATTCCTATAATTAGACGCGTGGTAATTGTGTCAGCCGAAATTCACCTCAGAGACAATATGTACTTCACTAACTTCAGTAAAAACATTAAATTCCCTGTGAGACCTACTGGCAGACTGCTACTAGCTCTTTGAAAGTAAGTTAGAGAATTTAATCAGGTTGTTTGTGATCCAGTTTGCATATTAACTATTGATATTCCAAGCCTTGTGCGATTACATGGAATGGTAAGACTAATTACATTATATTATAATACTAATTACATTCCTAAGGGTCGCATAAAATTGTTGGCTGTCATTTCCATACCAAACTAACATTCAAGGGGCAGGCTGTGCATAATTAGCCTTCAAAATGAGATGTGTGTATCGGATTACTATTATTTTTCATTTGCATCGATTGCAATAACGCAAGCTGATGACTGTGTGTGTTTTTTAAATAAGCAGATCACCCATACAGAGAGATGCTGCACCTGTATGTTAATCTATTGAGCATTAACAGGGTATCGTTTGCTTTCATTTCTAGAGTGAGGGCCTTATTATTCTGGTTCTGCTGTATGACACTTCTGGGTTGTGTCCCAGTGGAGAACCTCGCAGAAACTGGGTCGAATGTTAAATCGGCTGTTGAATCAAGAACAGAGCAGGAAAGCCTCAAAAGAAGGCTTGATGTTCTCTCAAAAAAAAAAAGGTATGATGGTAATATTGGTAGCATTTCCTTAATGATAGTTTCATCATATGGGCAAATTTGACATTCAAAAGTAGATTTGTTAATGTGTAAATGAGCATAAGTACTGCTTCTTAGTCAAGTATTAAATAATCAATTACAAATTTTGCAGCATGTTGCCATTAGTATGCCCTTTGCACTCAATGTTGTTAGATATTTAAACCATTAAATTAAAATATCATCACTGCCTGTGTTTCTGTGCTCTTTTGAAATACTATAATCTCAAAAAAATTATCATGGTAATACATAACATAGACATTTCCACATCTTTTGCTCAGTGATTTGCATGTTCCCACGATTTTCTTGCTTTTGAGATCTGCACAGAATGAACTTGATGATAATATTCAAATATATGTGCACATAATTTTAGAATTCTCACTGCAAGTCACCTCCAGATGTAACACCTCTGAGGCTCCATCTTGACAGTGTCATGATGTAAATTTTGTCCCTGATGCAGTGTCTCTCTTGCCTCATGGTGCACGTTATTCTCAGCTCTGATATGGAGCAAAGGTTCGCTACTGCATCTTTTCACCCGAAGCTAACTGGGTTTTAAAAGCTGTTGCATGTAAAGAATTCTGGAGTATTTTCTTGTTTCTGTATATATATATATATATATATATATAAATGGGCTAGCCCTCTCTATCTTTTACAATAAAGATAAGAAAATTATGGTTGAAAAACCTTAGAACAGATTGTTTTAAATTTTGGTGGAACCTAGAGCAGTAACAGCACCAAAGAGTCACAAGAAAAACAGTCTAAACACAGTAGCATCAGCTTTCTTTCATCTTTGCAGTGTTAAGTGAGTGACAGGTGTCGTGGCACACCCCCTTGATTTGCTGATCGTTTGGGCTAAATTCATTCAGCCCACAGGCCACTGACTTTTGACCAATGACAGTGGCTGTACAGAGTAACAGTACATACAGTGAGGTGCTACTTGTGCCAGAGTGGGGAGGGGGAAGAGAGGGATTGTTGCAATGGCAGGCATTAATATGAACAGGGTGGATTATTTACTTTATCATTCATTTTCTTCTATGTCTTTGGAGGAAAAATTGGAAGTGAAGAGACTGAGGACACATTGTCCAAACGATGTTCAAATAACACAAAAGGACAAACAACAAAATCATAAGTTTTGTGTTACAACACGAGCTAGCTCTGCAGGGGTCCACAGAATCTCCAACTTCACTCCAGTGGGGTGTGTTTCTGGACCTCAGTGACCAGTTCTCTTTTTAACATCTTTAACACCAGTCAGAATATTTTTTTCCAACATCTTGGCTTTTGCAATGTTTGCAACATTTTTCCAGGGGTGGGTAATAACTCATTACAAGTAACGCAAATGAACAAAAAAGAAGTGTTATTTTTTAGGAATGGTAGCTTTTCACATTCATTTTTAAAACTGTACTTTTTACTCAAGTATTTTTTTGGGCCAGTAATCTACTTTTAACTTTGCTACATTTGCCATTTATACGTCGTTACTCTTATCGATACCTTCATGTAGATAAAAAAAAAAGTAATAAGAGATAATCAACATGCAAAGCAAAGTGCATTCCCTAGAAATAACCATGTTGCACAGCAACAATCTCATACACAGTGGATGTAATGCTTATTATTCCAAAAAGAGACTTGAGACTTGACTCAGACTCTTGATCAAAGACTTGAAACTTGACTTGGACTTACATAAAATGACTTGTGAAGATCTCTGGTCCGCACACACTGAACAGTATTAAAACACAAAGTAAATTGTACTTTGAGTAGTTTATTGACCAAGTACTTTTATACTTTTACTTGAGTAGGTTTGTCAAATAGTAATTTTTTTCTTTTACTTGAGCAATTTTTTATGAGAGTAATTGTATTTTTACTTGAGTAAAGATTTTCAGTACTCTACCCACCACTGCGTTTTTCTCCAAGTCCCCCAAGAGAACTGTAGTCCTGGATGAAGTGTGTGGCAGGAAAGGTGGAATTTTAATAGCCACCCTGTCCACACTGTGTTTGAACATCAAGACATTTTGAAACAGTGTTTTGAAAGAATCTGAAATGATCAGTCTTGGGACAGCATGTCAATCCAACAAGCCCACGGCCTGTCCACATTTCTGGGGCATGTGAACTTTCTTTTCTTTTTATCTTTTTTCCACTCTACCATGCATGCATGTTGATATTCTATACAGCATTCTTCAAAAACGAACCATGGATTCTCTCAAAACTAGACAGGCCCTGGAGATTCTTTCCTGCTCCATAGCTGAACTGAAGGACAAGCTGACCAAAGATGACACCCAGCCACATCCAGATGCAGACACAGCTGTTGTTGCGCAGGATGCGGCGGCCTCATAACGTGTCGGTAGCCGCACAGTGCTGTGAAATAATGATAGAGCAGTCAAAGGTTCGCTTTGAGAAAGATATTTAGTGTCTTTTGAACTTATTGACCCTGAACTGTTTCCACTGTTTAGGACCAGTTTCCCCCAGAAACATCTGGACATTGCAAGTGAACATTTCCCAGTGATCTGCAGAAAGAAACTGAAAGGTGAGCTGATCGTGATGTACAGTAGTGGGGAGTTTATGGGGTTAAAGTTTGCAATGTCACTTTTGAGGATGTTGACTGAGAACAATCTTCAGAGTACTTTTTCTGAAATATTGAAATTAATGCAAATAGCCATCAAAACCCTCATTGGCAGAATCAGAGAGGTGATTCAGTACACTTAAGAGGATCAAATAATTTCTCTGAAGTACTATGAGACAGGATAGACTATGCTGTCTATTGAGCAGGACTTCTTCCAAATATCACCAGACTTCAATGATGTGGTGATTAACCTGTTTGTGTCCCAGAAAGGTCGTCGATGTGAACTTTTCAAATAAAGCTGGCCCAAAAAGCCCATCACACATTTCCTTTAGCTTTCCTGTCTACATATTGCCTGTCTCTCTTCTATAATGACAGTTTTTTTGTTGTTGTGGTTACCAAATTGTTATATTCAGGACATTATGTTTGACACAATGTGTTGCAAAACGTTTGTGATAAAAACAGTTGCAGTATCTATTGGCAGTTGTTACAGTTGGAACAAGTTTTATAGTACAAATTCTGTGGGTGGATCCTTTTCTGACATTGTAGGATACATGATAGATCATCCTGTTCTATCATGTATCATTCCATCATTCTTTCATATTTTGTTTTTGTTAAAAAATGGCATCTGCTAATGTGTACAGAGAAAAATAGTCGAATGGTATGTGTGTGTGTGTGTGTGTGAGAGAGAAAGACAGAAAAAGAAAGACAGATACAGAGTTTTTTGGCGTCAGGCCATTCTTGTGGGTACTTCTCTATAGTGTTGTAGTTGAGAACTTGCTGTTACAAGGTATATAGTGTAGATGCTGTAATTTGGTATCTCAGATATGTGTCTGTTGTTGCTGCAGCATGAACTGTTGATGGGTGTAATGCATTTGTTAGCCCACCTACCCAATATCACCACAAGCTGTCACTGCTTATGTGTATCAAAACATTCTTCATCAGTCTCTAGTTTAGCGTTTGGATGGTAGAGTGACAGGTTTCACATCAAACGCAACAGGGAAAGCAGTCATTAGAAAGCAGCTCTGACAAGCTCCAGGATGTTCCAATAATATAACAACAATTTGTGATGAGTTTTACCCCAGGTAACACAGGGTAGTGGATGAAGCTGTTATCTAGGGTGCTAGGTCAGAGGGTGGGTTGATTTGCCTGGTTACGCATTCATTTGTGAATAATGTGTTTGAAGATAATAGGAGGTTTGTTGATGCAATAATTACAAATCCCTTGCAAAAAAGAATAAAGGACCTTAGACTCATGCAATATCTTGTTCTAACATTTTCTACATTGGTTTCTCTGGAAACAGAGAAAAGATAGAACTCTATGGTATAACAATCTGTTACTTGGATGTGTTGACATTGTCCATCTCAATGATTACTACAGTGTCTTGATTCAGGTTTGCCCTCTCCTTGACATGGAAGATTTTGGTTGAGGACCAAATGGTTTCTTCTAAGAGAAGGTGAAACATTACAAGTTGGCCACTTGAAAAGGTGCAAACACTGAATATTGGAAACAGCATTTTCCAGTGGGTTGACAAATTCAATACACTTCAGAGGTCCTAGTAATTACATGTTACAGCTCAGTGATGCTTAACATTGTATGGCTCCCTATGGTATATTCTTCTTGTGAAAGTTCTTAAGTCCTCTACTATTGGCTATTCAGTGATGCTGTCAATAATTGTAGTTACATCCACAATGTCATAATTTAACCAATTAGTATTTTGTCTGTTGGATATGAGGACTTCTGTGGATAAAAGTTCTGTAAAGCTGCAGAGTTGGGTGATAATTGCAGGTTCACCACTATGAGTGACTAGTCTTTTTCATATAGTAATTTTAATTAATGTTATTTTATCATACTTATTAACACAGCTTTAAATCCTTTACTCCTTTTTGCCAAACAAAAACAACTGAGTTCCTTCATAAGGGAACCAAGTATCTTGAAAATCCTATTCCACATGTACATATTAATCACTTGGCATCATAAGGGAAAAATGTAATTCCTTTGTCAGCATTAGGCTAAACATCCAGATACAGTAAATGCCAGGAAGGTTGATAGTACACTACCACTGATGATTAATTACAGAGCGAGAGATATGGAGCGCCATCCAGAGAAGTATCTAGAACCACAGTCAGAGACAAATAGGGGAGTCAGGTAATTCCAGGAACTGACACAACAAACATATTATCCAGTCCTTATCTTAGGAGGGAAAACTGTATTTGGAGCACTAGCAGTAGATAGAGGAAGCACAAATTGCTGCATGGGTCCACAGTGCTCAAGCACAAACCATACAGTGGAGACTGTATCTGATGAGGTTCTGAGGAAATACAAGCAGGTTAGTCACACTGATCTGTCTCACAGGGAACATTTATTTAGTAGGATAATGATATAGAAAATGTGACATGGCAATACCCAATTTACATTTTGAAAAGAAGGTATCTGTGTCGCTCTTTTCTCGAGCCAAACTGCTTTTTATAAATGTTGAAGTCAATACTATGAGTTCAGTATCATAATTGATGGGAAAATTAAATAATTGAATGAATATACTTAACAATATACTACAAATCTTACAAGGTTTTGCTGTTATGCATTACGTATTCTCCTACAATCACTAATATATGGAGCCCCTGTGGGGTCAGCTGAGAAAAAAAAAAAGAACCACATGTAAATCTGTACTCTCAGTTTAGAAATCTATGTGCACAGTTTATAATCTGTGCCCTTGAATTACAAATCCATGCCCATGTGTAGCCTGGTCATAAATGATGGGACTGGACAGAGAGCAAAATTTATTCCCCAACTGCACTCAGTAAAAAAAAGCGTAAATTCTGTAATTTTGAGGGTTTAAGATCAATCAAATCGCAGTGATTACAAAATAATATAATTTTTCCAGCGTTTTGTACTCACTCAACATCAGTGAAACTGATAAGGAAGCAGATATATCTCCTATGACCAACCTTTCCTGAAACACCTCCCCTAATGAAAGCTTGATATTGACTTTTAGCTCCTAACTGTCTACTATAGTGATAATAAACAATGGTGCAGATAGGACACCCAGAGTATCACAGTACAATAACACTTACAGTAGACAGACTTTAGCTCAATATCTCCTACAAAAAACTCAATCTAACGAACTCTAGACATCAAGTATCTATAGAAAACAGAAGTGGCTTGTTTTTTTGCACTCCAGTGTGCGGCCTGCACGCTAAGACACACACACGTGGAACCCGACATGGCACTCTATCTCCCCTGCTGTTCCGCTGTTCAGTGTTGCCCTCAGCGTGGTGGGGATATCACACACCTAACACGTTTTACCAATCTCAGCAGTCATTAGTCTTGCGGTACTGCAGCTTTCTTGTGCGTTACATCAACGTTACACAACTGACAGTGACAGAGCTACCTCAACCAAAAGAAACAGCAAATAGCACCAATATTATATTATTATTACTATATTATATTATATTCACAAAATCACATTTCAAAGGGGAAGTGCTGTGACATCTGCTCCTGCTGCGGAGTTGTTTACATTAGTTACGCTACATGGATTCGTAATTCGAGGGCACAGATTATGAATCTGAGAGCACAGTTTATAAACCGTGCGCACAGATTTCTGAACCAAGACTACACATTTACACATGGATCTTTTTTTTTCTCAATTGTCCTCAGGGGGGCTCCATACTAATACTCTACACTGACTTTAAGAAACACATTTTTTCTCAACAGCATCCTCCATCTTGCATAAGTCTTGAATACCACCAGTATTTTTCAAAAGAATAGTTAGAAATTAGGCCGTACACCTCGTGACTCAGATTGCCAATATAATTTAATAATAGGCAAATTCAGTTGAGAAATCCATCCGCTTTCTTGTGTTGAGTGCTGCATGCATTTTGCACATTCACACTTCAAAACAGAAAGTTCCAGAATCATACAAGTAAATTTTGAATTCTCATACACCACCGAGTGATCGAAAATAAGAGCATGCACTTTTCATATTGTTGCTTTTATCAGTGTCGCTTTAGAAACTGAAGTAGTTTTTGACACTTGCTTCCCCATAAACAACAGTTGGGGGTAAAAAATAGCATTTTCCCTGTGTATCACAGAGGCTGATTCTCACATAAAGAAAACATGTCTTCAGTTGTCAAGCGGCTTTGTGAGCCTTCCAAAGGGGCTGCAGACAAATATACTTCACAATACAAGTTAAAAAAAAAAAAAAAAAAAGCTACAGTGGGCTTTCACACAAACTTTTCTCTTCCTTTCTCTCACTCATAAAGAGTGAACCCTAACAGCACAGCCCATTTTGTTCACTACATCTCAGATGCACCTTTAATATTTTTGCTCTTTCTGTTCCAAATTTGAGGCTTCAAATGAGAGAGAGGGCATACGGCACGCAACAGTGTGCCATCTCGAAATCACCAACAGGCAAACAGAAGGATGGCATGCATCATTACTGTGAGTTAATGGAGCAGTAGTTAAGATTCTGCATATATGCAGACTCTTTGACTCCTCATCCAAATTGTTTCTGGCTTTGCATTGTGAGCATGTGTCTGAGTATAAAGTCTGCATGTGAATGAAATCTTTTTTCATTGAAAAACTAAGCAGGGGAAGCTTATAGTTAAGAGGAATAGTGCAGGGTGTTTATTAGGGCTGGGTATCAGTACTCTATACTGTTAGCTTCATCTAACAAGGGATATATAGATGTCTACGTGCGAGAGGAAGGATTACCCGGGAGTATAATGTTTATCGTCCTTTACTGTGGAGGATGTGAACATTCAAACTCCAATGCAGACAAACTTTTCAAGTCTACACCAGAGTCAGCGAGCGATCACAACAACAACAAAGTGTACAAAATGGAACTAGATAAAACTGCCACCTCCGTAGTTCTGGTAGCAAGGTAACATTACCATAACAAATTAACATTTATCTATAATTATCTCAATATCACTGACATACTTAATAACACGGGGCATAGGAACAATAATAGTACCAGTACTACAATACCTTTAAGGTATCATTCGAAATAATCCAGTACCAAGTAATATCGAAACTTCTACAGTCAAAATACCTGCATTCAGTCCTTTTTGTACTCAGATATAGAAAAAAATTACTATTTGTATGATTTTGCTCACAGCCAGTCATCGCAAGTGTTCTTTGATTTAATGCAATGTGTGATTGGCCCACTACTGCAGCAGCTACAACTCATACAGTCTGTAGTGATAATACTTCAGTGTAGTTTTGTACAGTTATTTAATAAATATTTCAATAATTTGAACACTTTCAAAATGTATTTGTGTAAAAATCATTTGGATGGGTAGGAGTGGTGGCATTTTGTGCAACTGAATGCTTCCATTGAAATGAAGTGGGGAAAAAAAAGGTATTGACTGAAGTTGAAATCAGTATCACTGTAAGCGTACTGGTATTGGTACTGGTATCGTCATTTTTTAAACAAAACCCAGCCCTAGCACTTACAATGAGCAAGAGGTCCAAAAAACATCAAGAGTTGGATTATCTTGGAAAAGGCCACCAGCTGTTCACACTTGTCTTTAACAATGCATCAGCCTGATGGCAATTTCCACTCCATCATGGAGCTCAATTTCCAAAATGTGCTGCCAGACTATTTGATATTTATCGTGGAATTGGCAAGTACTGTTAGCTTCTGTTGTGAAACGTAGCAGCAGCCAAGACCCTGCATTACTCATGCACCCACAGTATGGTAGACTTTGGCCTATTAATTTTATTCCAGGATATGAGTAATGACTCTGCCATTCTTTATGTGGCCACAGGGGCATTTACCTTTGATTTCTTAATCATGGAGAAACTACAAAGTTCAAATCATGGAAGTCCTAACTTTATCTAACAATGTAATATTAGTATTAGTAGTAATTATATCGTTAGTAGCATTATAATAACATGAATACAAGAAATTCAAGTTAAGTGTCATTTCATTTGAAAGCCAACTGTGATAAATTAGAAAAACAGTTCACTGATGGTGTCAAGAAACAAAAAAATGTCCATCTATCTTCCCACGAACCTCAACCCATAAATTTAGCACATAAATTATAAATGTGTCTTATGGAGCCTCATCCTCAGGTGACCTTATATTCGCCGATTTCTGCTGTCTGTCACACTTTTACCTGTCATCTGCATTAGTCAAGTGAAGCAGGCTGCTCCCTCTCATTCTCTCTCTCTTGCCATTTAATCAATGCAGACTTACATCCACAGTCTTCCAGGGAGCAGACAACAAATGATTAGCAATCATTTTGTTTAGGTTGCTACCGAGGGAAATCTAACTCTCAGGGTTAATGTCCTAAATGGCACAAGGTAAGGTGAGGAGGAGGGATCATCTCCCTGCATATTTGCTGATCAGCACTTTGGGTTACCCCTCTTTAGGTGATTGATATTAAGTAAGGTTGGGAAGTTCACTGTAATTGTGGCCAAATTATTTTGAGAAGAAGGTTACTCCAGTCTCTGATGCATATCAATGAGCAGGCTGAGAGCTGCGTCTAATCAATCTCTGCAGAAAGCCACATCACTCAAGTTTGTGTTGACAGGTTTTTGGCCATCTTTAACATGCTTGATTTCCCATTTCGTGGGAAGGAAAAGCAGAAAATAGTACACTGCTGGTGACATGTCAGGCCAATCTGATAATTAGTTAACGATGAACTTAACGATGAACTTAAACGATCACACTAAATAGGGCTCATGAGAGCTACACAAAATCATGGAGAAAATTGTAGACAAAGTCGATATGAAAGCAGTTTTGAGGTCAAGGTTTTTCGCCTGATAGCCGTGATTTTTTCCCACCACCTGCGGTAATTGGCGGTAAAATTGGTCTTCACAATGAGTAGAGGGACAACAATCATCCTCTTGGGCAATCAAATGGGTCACTGAAAACACTGGCTGCTCTTTTTTGCTGAAGCAAACTGCCCTAAATATAGATTAGACTTTTCCCTTTAAGTGGCCTAGTTCGGTTTGTTTATGAAAACAAACAAGGATATTTGTAGTCAAAGCAGACAGTTTGAAGGTCCTGGGAAACTAAGTTTTAATTATCACTTGTATGATGCTTTAACATACACTTAGCACAAATTATGACAAAAACAACTCTTGTTTTTTGTGTTACACTGTCTGTGATGCAAAAAAAACCCCTCACCAACCACAAAATTATTTATTCTTTGGTTTTCTGTGTATGGACAGTTTTTCAGCTACTATACCAGATGCTGACCCGACTCTAATTAAATGCAAAAAACTGTGTATGAGACAAGAAGGGGAAAAGTCAATAATTATAATAGAAAGCCCCTGAGAGATCTCGGAGACCATTAATAATGGGTATAATTTCCCCACTGGCCATTCTATTACATGATGTTTGACAGATTACTTTCCCATGTTGAATGAAATGAAATAGCAGCACATAAAATCTGAACACAAATGTTGTTTTTTACAGATGGGAACAGTAGTTTCAGAATGACAGGTTTAGTGATTCTTTATGACAATTTCAAAGTGTTTTAGCTTTTTAAACTCAGAAAGGACTATTTCTACAGCATCTACCTTACTGCCTCAGTAGTCCTGGTTACAATACAAGCTAGACTAATGCAATTACAGATGGTATGTTGTCAGTTACTGGCAGACAGCGCTTTTCACATAAATACCTTATGCGGTGTGTTCAACAGTAACAGACTTTTCTAATGAACAACAACTTCAGAAAGATGAGACAAAGTAAAGAAATGGAGAACTTTTGCTAAGGTTATCTTAAGATCTTTTCCACACTAAAGTATATAACAGCCTTGAACAGTGAGCGCACCTCTTTTCTGTAGTTTTTACATAACACAGGAAATAAAAAGCAGGTATGTCAGCAAGAAAAGGACCAACTCCGTAGAGTCCAGGTGGGAGCGATGGAGGGGAGGGGGCAGATGCTAAGAAAAGAGATGGCGGTGGAAACTGTTAATGAATGGCTATTGGAAACTCTGGGCGGATGCTGCGTTGAAATGCTTACTCGTCCGTGATTAATGACTACTAGGCTGCCGTAATAGGTACCACTGGGACCTCAGACACTGGCACCTTTTTATAGAATAGCCCCAAAAGAAAAAAGATGAAGTCCCCATTATAGTGCTTCTTCAAGTAAAAAAAAAAAAAAAAAAAAAAAGACCTCAAAGTGGCCTGGGGAGCTATAGTCATATCATAATGTAGCTTTTCTCCACACAGCACAAGTGTTTTGTCAAATCAACTGAAAAAAATGAATCACATGAAACACCTGAATTTTTCATTGCTCAGCAGCTCTGACTTGCTGCAACTGAGGACAGTTGCAATTTTCCCAATGTTTGATGATGAAGAATGTCCTTAAAAAAGGATTCTGTAATTATTAATGGAGCTGTGATTGTGAGGATGCAAGTTTCGGATGACTTGGATAATGAGCCGAATAGAATCTAGAACTTTTGAAATAGGATAGGACAAATTAAATGTTCTATAAAGGCACTAACCTTTTACATATTTTTAGGGGAAAAAGAGATTTTAATTTAGGTTTCAACTATATTGTTGATTAAGGTACTGGATGTTGCAATTAACCCAGCAAGATTAGGCAAATATGAGGAAGGTGTATGTGATTGATAAATCTGATATGTGCCTTGCATACAATTTAACCCTTCACAGGTCCAGCTGAAAAACTGAAAACGTGTAGAGTCTCACACACTGATACGGAAACTAACACTTGTATGTGTATGACCGCAATGCATGCAGTGGCCAATAAATTATTCATATCTCTTTTGTTCTACACATTACCTAATCCTCAGAGTATGGAACAGAGTGCATCTCGGATTCTTATTACAATCCATTTGACTTTAAAACAACTTTGACTGTGTGAGAGAGAGAGTGTGTGTGTATGTGTATGTGTGTGTGTGTGTGAATGCACTGCTTGGGCCAGAGAGTAACATTATATCTTGGCTGTTTTAACCAAATAAACATTCATCTTTGCACTCCAAAAGCACTTTTGCAAAATACATAAAGTCACAAAATTAATCTTACTGTGTTCCACATGCAGTCAGGCACAGCAATTCAGAAATAAATTAATTACCCCAACACAATTGCCTTGTTTGCATTTTTCAAGGTTATTTTGAGCTGATTACATGTAAGCAAGGTTGGTTAAAGAGAGGATATTTGTTATTAGTTACAAATAAACACAAGCTGTTTTTGTTGGTTTTGTTTTGTTCCGAGTGCTTTAACTGGGACATTTTAAGGTTAATTTCTAAGTTTATAACACAGTCGATAGAGATTCCAATTTACTTTCAATTCGTCTCATCTCCATGGTACTGCAGGTTACTGATTTGTAAATGTTGCTCTGTATCTTTCTGCATGATGATTAACTTTTGAAATAACATTTACTGTCAACAAATTGCAGTCTTATCAGTAAAAATCATTTCAGCAGTTAAGGCAGCTTAGCAAGTAGGGGCATTCTTACAGCACAGTCTAATAAATGTTTGTGAAAGGAGTACAAATTATTAAATGTAGATTGCATATTGTGAACACAAATTAAGTGAAAAATATTGTGTTTTTTTAATACTAATATTTGATTCAAGTGGCAATATTCCATGTTGAACACACCATTTTCTTCTTGTCCTCATGTAAAGTCAGTTAATGGTTATAAACAGTTTTGGCTTGGATTAGATACCTTTTTGTTATTCCCCATACAATACTGTACTTGTTCAGTGTCAGACTACAACTTGTTTCTTGTTCTAATCATTTTACTTATAGAAAAGAAATCTCTAACAATATAGGTAAATACAATTTCAAAGTGGCCATGATAGAAAAATGAGAAACAGCATTTTACTTTCAATAGTGTGAGGAAAGTCAGAAGCTGTTCAACCATCCAACGAGCACTTCTGATGAAGCATACTGACAGCTTAAGAAATGGACAATCCACTTCCTAAAGAAATGCACAGCAAGGTTGGAGCATATGTATTTGTTCTGTACTAAAAGTAGGATAGATATGGACAACTTTCAAGTGTCAGCACATAAAATGACAGCCCGACAGTCAGAACAACTTTTAACGTAAAAAATAACTGTAGAGAAAAAAGGCAACAATCAGTGGTGTGGCGATACATTAGCTACTTAAAGTCTGGCATACAACAGATTGGAGATTTCCCTTCAGAAAAGAATTAATTCTTTTGGTTCTTAGCCATGCTAACAGCTTGGCTCTATGGATGACAATGTCATTTAGGCCACCACATTGGTCCAAACTGTAATACCTCAACAACTATAAAATTGATTTGAAATTGATTTTTTGAAAATTGAAAGTTTTTGTTCAGCCCTTTCCTGTCCTCAAAAGATGAAGCCTACTTACTTTGGTGATCTCCCGACTTTTCCTCTAGGTTGACATTTTTGTTTTTTAGTGAAATGTCTTGATAACTATTGATAGCAGTGCCATGGAATTTGGTACTGATATCCCTGGTGCACAGAAGATGAATCCTAATGACTGTTTTAAAGCTAAAACATCAGCATGTTAGTGTTGCCACTGTGAGCGTGTTAGCATGGTGACATTAGCATTTTTCTCACTGTGCGTAATAACATCCTCAAAGAGGCACTATTGTGGTTTTGGTAAATTGTGCATCACTCTTAATTTCCTTATATCGATTGTGTGATCCATACCATTTGCACATTTCAACAATACTTATGGATGAGATGTTTAATATACCTACAAACAGGATTAAATTGAGATGTAAAAGTCAGCGTCAGCGAAAGTCGGCGAATGGACTGTGCCCACGCTTGCAGACACATTTTCTGTCAGACGTGACAACACTACATTATCTGGACATAATCAGAGCCACCCAGCGGCATCCTTTCTTCCTCACTTTACTTTATATGACATAATCCCTCTTTCAACACTGAGAGGCGACCTGTTCACAAGCTTTTTTGAAAAAGTCTCTTTTCATGAGGTCCGTACAGAAGAGCATAAAAAGATTTGGCTCTGAGATTAATTGAAGAGGGACCTTTACAAGAAATGAGAGAGGGACAGTGTGATTGTCCAAAACCTTAGGCAGTTAATAGTGTCTTGGCTGTAAGGGTCCCTCTGGAGGTGTCTCTAAGCCTCAAACAATGGAAGAAAAATAACCTTGCGTTAGCCCATGCTGACACTGGGCCCACCCAGCACAGATTGGTACCATTGTGCCACACTGGCAATCTTAATTAGTTTTGGCGTCACTACCCTGCCAATGGTATTGATCTTGGTCTGAGGTTCATCTCTTGAGATCACAATTTGTGAAGAGAACTTGCAGTTTGTTGGTTTTCCAACCATGACCAATAACGCCTCCTGGGAATTCTACCTCTCCAGTAAATGGGTAAACTGTATGTAATTCATCTGTGTCTACAGTGGTCATAGAAAAAATTAGATTGTAAATGTTAAACTGTAAAACTGTTTTTAATGAATGTTTGTCATTGTTCTAGAGAGGTAGTAAGTAAGTGGTCTTATTTAAATATTAATGAGTTCAAAAATAAGAATTCTGCTGAGAACATTGAATATGCAAAACTTGCATAGTTGGTTGGGATATTAAATTGAATTCTGAACTTGTTTGGCCTTCCACCTTAAACTTTAATAACCACCATATTACAGAATTTCTATCTATTTCATGTTCATTTCAACAACTTCTCAAACAGTGTCCACACTCAAATTTCAAGGTGGTTGTGAAAGGAATCAAGGCCGTAAGTCAAGCTGCCATGTGCCGCCACACCTGCGTTATTCCATCTTCACCAGCCCTACTGGCTTCACCGAAGCCATCCCTCACTGCTCTAAGGTCTTGTCATACATTCTTTATGATGGCCCGATAACCAGGCACGGGATTGGTCAGGAATCCAACTTGGAGGGGAAGGGGGAGACAAATGCAATGCTGTCAATATATCATGGGAGACAGGGACAGATTTGATGATTGAGGCCTGACGGAGACAGGTTTAAGCAGCAGCATCAGCAACCTGTTTGTGTCTGCTGTGATCCTGACGGATAAGCAATCTGCCTGCAACATCACCTCAACCCTGACAGAATGTGATTCAGCCTCAACTAGACATGAAAAGATAACTCTCTCAGAGTGGACTGGGAAAAAGAAGAAATCAATTCAAAAGGCACAGTTAAAGGAAACTATTTGCTGAGACCATATTTCCTAAAATCTGTGAATTTATGTTGTTTTGTCTGAATGTGTGTGCAAGCCAGGAGGTGTTTCCATATTTACATAACAGGATTCACATTTTCTTTATGACATGCTGTAAATCATGTCATTGATAGAAAAGACCATTGTTTCATGTGAACACACATTATCAGTCATCAAGACAGGGAGAATATGTCTGAAAAGGTCTCTGTGGACCATGAGCACATGCCTTATGAACCCTCTGTCACACCCACACATTAGCCCGACATACCATCTCTTCCTTTTAGCAAACTAAGGAAGGCATCCGTAGCAGCTGCAGGCTGGCTAATGGCAGCTGTATGCTAATGTCCTCTTCTGAGTCAGCAAACGCAGCCAAGTTCATGGCCGGCCGCCACAGCTTCCTATCTTGTCTGAGAGCCCTCCTCTCCAACAAGTCGAGAAAAGAATCATCATGGTGGAAGATAGCTGAACCAGAGATGGATTTCGCTTTGTTTGAAAGAATTTTTGCAAACGCTTGCAAGAGGGTATGCTGCAAATTGACGAGTACTTGGGAAGGATTATCCAACTGTAAGATCTGGAAAGTTTAGAAGGGATTTTTTTTTTGTTCTAACTTGCAAAGATATATAGCCTAACTATTTCACTGTGAATAAAGTACAGGGAGCAAACTGAGATTAATGTGATAATTGGACTGCGTATCCCACTGTCACACCTTTATGTAGCAACAGAGATGATTTTAAATAAAGCACATATAAAACCTAAGAATAACCATGTAGAAGAAGTATTTTCCCCTTGAAATCACTTCTCTAACAAATTCACTAACTGATGCATTTCTTGTTCAAACACTGGCAGCTGTTGTGATGATAAATTAAACATTATTCATGTGCAAGACCTAATTGCAAACATTATGTGGTGAAATAGACTCTTATATAGCAGAAGAGATGAATGGAGTGACTCTCATTTGAGGATGAAATACTGTACTTGCATATACTGTACTTCATGATCAATGGTCTAATTTTCTATTACTCACTCACTCACTCACTCACCCACTTACTTCTCTCTCTCACTTGGTCTGTCTCCGACAACCTCATGCCTACACGCACACTTGCTATATTTCAGCCTCGTGTTCCTCGTCATATAGTTTATACAAATTTATGAAAACAAGGTGAAACAACTTCAGCATGGTAAACTCGTTAATCAACAGTCCACAGACATAATTTATCTGGTCCCTTGCACAGTCTGTGTGCTACATGCATCTACATGTACACACACACATGCACACTGTGATATGTAAATTCAGACAGATGCTTGTGCATAACATTTGCAAGTCATTCCTTACAATTAATAACTATCTGAAAATGGAATTCTCCTGTGAAGCAGGTGCACTGACTCATGTCAGTGGATGCCTCAGATAATTTTGTGGCAGCATGTTAAGGGAGGCAAAAGTTAGTCCTAATGGCCTCCAGAAGTCACCCAAATAGTGAATTAGGAAATGACAGATCTTTTTTTGACCAGTTTGAATTAAAAACACAAGTGCCTGCCGGCTCCCTGGCATTTCTCCGCAGGCTCAGAGGCATCAGGGAATCCGACCCTTGAGCTCCATTCCTGTGCTTGACAAGGAGATGACACTGTGTCAATCAAGAGATGGTGCAGAGATTTTCTTGAAAGTGGCTGCAGCACAGTGGTGCAATCCAGAAGATGGCACAGCGATTCCTCGTTATCTCAGGAGGACTGAAAGTGGCACAATAATTGCACTTTGTAGATATGTTTGGTCTGTTAGGAGGAGAGATTCCAATAAATCCCCCAAAAATGATGTGGCTGATATGGTTTGACATACATTTTAACCCAGAAACAAATTAGCACTTTGTCCTTCATTTCCAAATATACTTGACGGTAAATTGATGTCAGCCGATGTCTTGATTCTACATAAGATTACCCTAATGCCAGGATACAAGCATCCCAAATCTGTGTGGGCTCTTGTCATTGTCGCACTTTGTTGTCAAAGTATCTCAACACTCAAATACAGTGCAGGCATGATAGGTCTTTAAACAAAAGATTTACTCTGCCTTGTTTTGATGTGTGAATAAACCGATTAGTTCAGCAGAGATAATGTCATTGTTATCGATCTCCTTCATGTCTATGCTAATTACAAATCCATAAATCTTTACAAACGGATTTAGCTAGTGATGGAATTAATCGTAAGCTATTCCGCTGGCCTTTCCCTTCATTCCACCTCAGGTTGGTTGATGTCTTATGGATTTAATGTTGTTAATGATGGATTTGGTTGGCAGAGTTTGCAAAAGAGAAATGCAGAAGAGAACTTTTTGGTGGAACTAAGTTGAATGTATCCATTTTTCATTATTGCTGACACCCTGCAGTTGTTTTTGCATGTAAAAGGGGTGCATTATTCAATCATGAAGCTGCTAAATATAAACAGATTAAATTTTGAATGTTTGTCAAAGCAGTTCTCAGGGGGAACTGTCAGTGTAACCCAGTTTTAAATGTCTCTCTTGTGCAATCATTTCATCTCATTACACAATAGGACTGATAAAAAAAGGATCATGGACTCTTCACTAAATCCTTTTATTTTATTTTGAGATAGTCTCTGCTTGACAGTGGAGTTTTTTAACATTATGTGGTCTCTTTCACACATAATGAGCACATTAAGAGGCCATTTAACCTACAGTAGAAACAAGGGGTAATTTTCTTTAAAAAAAATGGGGTGAGGTTCTATTGTGTCAGTTTTATTTTGTCAGTGCATTTAGGGAAAACACTTGTTTCACGGTGTCTCATTTGAATTAAGGTAATTTGCAAATAGTAGGTTTGTAGATTTCTTTTACTCGTATTACTATACTATTACTAATACTCTTACTATAGCTTTCATATGTCATCCAAAATTTTAAAGGGGACAGATGTCAGATGTCTATATTAAACATGACCAAAGCTCCAAAACTTGAGGTGAACATATGTAAAAATGTGCTTTGTTTGCAATATACCTCTACTTCCTCCTTGTAATGATGTCAGATTGTTCACAGATGCCAATAAATGGCCATCCATTCCGTACCCTTTGTCGCTAAGAGTGTTGCTAAGAGGCTACTCACGTTGTCCACTTGCAGATTTCGGATTGGATTCAGGCTCTAACATGTGCAGATGTTTTTGAGAAGTTCTGAAGTTCAGAACAAGCTCTGATCTAGAACACAGGAGATAGCAGTTGGTTGGTAAATGTTTTTGAAACTGTGTTTTTGAGTTTGATTTGGATTGAAGTTGTTGTCAGGCTGTTGTCGGGCTTTGTTGCTGTGAAAATCTGAAAGGGGCAGGTTCAACGGTGATACTTCCTGATACTTAAACACACAAGCTGCGCTGTAGCATCAGTGGAAGCATCAGCCCTTGTGCGTCAGCCCTCATTGTGTGAAAACCAAATTGGGTAAAGACCTGCGAGTTTACCTGTGCGAGTCCAACGAGCAGGGACACCGACTGGTTATTTCTTTTCTACTATCTATTCATGTAGCCTGCCTCACTCACCATGTGCTACAAAGACATTCTTGTCATTCAAGGCTTTTGAAAAAATCAAATCTGTCGAAGACAATGCAACCCTGAGAACATTTATTCACTCAGAAAAGCCTCCTGTACCCACTCCTCCTTCACTCTTGGCCTATGGAATTGTTGATTGGCTGTAAACAAAACAGAATTTATCCAAGCACTTGCTAATCTGTCAGACATTCAGGTACTAGCCCTGACCGAAACCTGGATCTGTCCAGAAAACACTGCCACACTGGTTACACTCTCTGTTGAGTCCACTCTCTCACACACACCCCATTCTGTTGGGTGCGGAGGCGGTACAGGTGTCCTCATTTCCAAATACTGGAAATTCAATAAGCTTTCTCAACTAAGCAACAACTACTTTGAATACTCTGCAATCAGGGTTACTGTTCCTATTAAGCTGTTTGTGGTTGTCATATACCGCCCACCAGGGTGTAAACTGGGGAACTTTGTAGTCGAATTAGACATGTTACTCTCAGCCATTTCTGATGATGACAGGCCACTGATTGTCATGGGAGACATGAATATCCATATTGACAAAACCCAAGCAGCTGACTTCCTGTCACTTTTGTCCTCATTTGACCTCAAACAGTCTCCACCCCTTCCACACACAAAGTGGGAAATACTCTTGATCTGATTTTGACTCAGAACTGCTCCACAGCAAATCTGACTGTCACCCCCCTACATCTGTCTGACCACTTCTTTATTCAATTCACGATCACCTCACTGGAACATCCTCATGTTCCTCCGCAACTGGTCTCCTTCCACCGCAACATCTGGTCCAAGACTGCACTCCTGTCGGTAATGAAATCACAGTGTTCAGCTAGAGCTGCTGGTCAGTGCTTAGCTCTATTGCTGCTAGATCTGTCAGCTGCCTTTGACACAGTTAACCACCAAATCCTCCTCTTCACACTCACTGAGCTTGGTATCTCAGGATCAGCCCTCTGCTGGTTCATATCCTACCTCTCAGTGAGAGATTTTAGATTACCTTGGAGGGGAGAAGTGTCCAAACCACATGGCTTATCCACAGAGGTTCCTCAAGGGTCGGTGCTCGATCCCCTTCTCTTCTCAATATACACCACCTCACTTGGTGCAATCATCCACTCCCATAGTTTCTTATACCATTGTTATGCTGACGATACCCAGCTCTTTCTGTTGTTCCGGCTGGAAGACCACACAGTCTCAGCTTGAATCTCATCATGCCTTGCCAATATACTGGCATGGATGAAAGAACGCCACCTTCAGCTTAACCTCTCTGTGACTGAGCTCCTTATCATCCCAGCCAGTCCCTCTATACAACAATAGATCAGTATCCAGCTTGAATCAACCCATTGCTTGGTCATGTTGATTGGCCCTGTACAACATCAGAAAGATGACCCTACCTGTCTGAGCATTCAGCACAACTCCTGGTAATATCATGCACTGACTACTGCAACTCCTTACTAGAAGGCCTCCCTCCATGTATGTTCAAACCTTTGCAGATGATCCAGAATGCAGCGGCACGGCTGATCTTCAACCAGCCCAAAACAGCACATCTCCCTCCACTGGCTCCCAGTTACAGCCTGCATCAAATTCAAAACTCTGAACTAAACTAAAACAGTTCCCATCTACCTGAACTCCCTCATTCAGGTCTACGCTCCCTCCCGCTCATTACATTCTGCCAATGAAAGGCACCTGGTACCACCACCACAACAGGGCCCCAAATCGCTAGCCAGACTCTTCTCTTCTGTAATTCCCCAGTGGTAGAACAAGTTACCAAACTGTTCGATCCACAGAGTCCCTCTCAATCTTTATGAAAAGACTAAAGACCCAGCTCTTTGCTGACCACCTCTGCACTTGATGTACTGAAGAAAACAAAACAAAACAAAAGAATGTGCTTCTATGCACTCTATGCATTGCCTCTGTGCACCACCTGTTGGCACCTATGTCCTATCGGACTCAAACTTAGCTTTATGGCAATTACTCATGTTGTTCTCTCTTGACTAGGTCCCCGCTTGTGTTGTATCAGCTCTCAGATGTATATCGCTTTGGATAAAAGTGCCTGCCAAATGAAAATGTAAATTATAAATTGTAAGTTTCCATTCCGAGTGAAGAAGAAGAAGAGTGAAATCCTACTACTACTTATGCAAAGATATACCAGATATGTTTGCAGTACTGTGTTGTCGTTGCATATCCTATCCACCAGAGGGTGCTGACAAGTTTATTTTTCAACTGTAAAATGTCCTGCTCTTGGTCACAGTTCTTTAACAGCCAAATTTAAGGGATCCTTCTCAAAAATGTTACATGTTTTTATGAAATATTGATATCAGCCTTAAAAATCCAGTATCTGTTTGGCTACAGTACACATTCATTTAATATCAATATACCTCAGTCCAGCAATGTCTCAGATGTATGAATTATATACACTAATGACTAACATCAGTTTTGAATATTATCTTCATCTTTAATACAACATTATAAGACAAACCTGCATCTGCAACTTTGTAGAACTGTGTCTTGAGAGTTTTAGAAATCTTCATCAGCTAAGATGCAGGCAGTGGTGCATATTTATATTGACCATTACTTGAAAAGTCACATCTAGTCCATATTCCCCACAAGTGTATTTCAAATGCAAAAGAGCAAATCAAAGATTGCGACTTTTGCAAGGTCTTCCATAAAACAGAAGGCCATTAAGTTTGCCATGGTCAGACAAAAATCCCAAAGGGTACACACTTCCCAGTTGGGAAGAAATAGCTGCTGTTCATTTGAGAATGACAAATATTACACCTTTCCCTCACCTCAGTAATGGATTTTTCCTTGTAGATCTGACAATTTGCCAGTGACCTTGACATTGAGCAACTATCCCCAGGGGTCAATTTCTCCATCCATCTCTCTAAGCCCTTGCTATATCAAGTAAATGGTAAAAGTACAGTTTGTTTTGACTGGTTTGTGATATGACGTGACATAAAATTCTATATTCTATTTAGTGGATTGGATGAGGTACAAATTACTCACTTTTAGGATTTGTTATTGACAGTGTTTAATGGGTCTTTAAGAGTGTAAACATAAAGCCTGCAGTTAAAGACAGATACAATTTTTTTTTTTTAAATAGTAAAAAAAATCACATTTATGTTTCCTATTCATATTAACTTTTTAAATGTAGACAAGTCACTAATGACAATTTAAACATTATAATTTATTATTACTCCTCATAAATGCTTTATTTTTGCTTTATTTAAGAAAAGCAAAATTAGAAGGAAACCATCTGGCCAAGGGCAGTTGCTACCCTTTGTCTAACCAAATCTCTGCTTAATTTTTTTATTTTTTTTCACAGCAAATGCACTTCTCAAGAATGGTTAAACAAAGTATAGGAAAAGAACATCTTAACCTTACACAACACAATGCATTGTTAACTGAAGAATGGACAGAATCACACTGCTTTCAATTCAACATCATCCATACATTTGCTCTTTTATGAAAGGTCTTCTAGTGTGATAATCAAATCATATAAGCAATCTCAAGGATTGCACCTAATCAGCGAACACCAACTTTTTAAAGCCAAGTAAAACCAACGCATCAAGAATAAATCCATTTTTGCTTAAATAGCCAGTGGTTTACAGCCCACAACTGCCCTCCAATCTCCATTTTCTTCATTCAAGCTTGTGCTAAATCCCAAATGGGACTGCTTTATCCTGCACCACAGTGGGCTGTAGGGCCCATCTAAGCCTAACAATAGGGGGGAGGACAAACAGGCTGATGACCTGACATGTACGAGTGCAGATTGTAAAAGACAAATGAGATCAGGATGGAGGGTGGATGATGGCCTGCACAGTCAACAAGGCATTTGAAGGGTTAGAGGTACAACCATTAAGGTAAGTTGCAAAGGCAAAAAAAGGGGGAAAACGCTCATTATGGCTTGTGCCTGTATCCACACACAATCCATTTCAAAAAATGATCATTAAAAAAGCAAAAATCTGCAAACTTTAATACTGCTCTAAAACCTCTTTTTGATAGTTGGAACATGCTATTATGCCATGCTGAGCACTGTGCACAATCATAATCCAGAGCCTCCGGTGTTCACACTGTGTAATATTGGTTTAACAATTAGTCATGTCAAACAATTATCCACGTATGTCAACGTTTTGCAATTTTGCTTTTGAGGAGCAGTCCATTATTGAATTAGCTCTATTTGAGCATGTTTAATTCTACTTTTCTGCAGCAGTGAACATGACAGTCAGACAGAATAATACCCAAAAGTCCTCCTATCCCCTGGCAACAAGCACATTCTGTACCTGATGATACATAGACAGTCACAAGAACATGTCTCCCTATTATGACATTGCAAGTCCCCACTAATGTGTCACTCATTAGCAGTGCAGCAGGGGAAAAAAATGTACAACTTAACATATGAAATCTGCACAACTGCCTGCTTCTCTACCAAAAGACTTTGCAGTGCATGGAACTCAGTTTCACAATGCATGTCACTTTCACTCTTGTAAAAATCTGTCACAGGTGAAATTAAATTTCCGATGTGTATTACAAAATAGTCTTCATGAAAACAAAGCAAAGATATTTTCATGTACAAGGGAATTATTCTGTAGTAAAAATAGCAGGCAATTGAAGCCTTTAAGTTATGAGGTCATTTCTATGCATGTATTTACCTTATGTGCTTGTGTCCCTTAAACAATTTTCTCTTGTCAACTGTCCTGCTGAAAGTCACACACTAGACAGGGATGTCCTGTACAGTGTAAGATAACATAGATGTACGATACAATATTTTCATTGGCTGAGTAAAGCTGCTGAGAAGAGTGCAATTTCAGCAGATACTGTATCACTTTTAATTAAGGGGACATTACGGTCGAGGCATGTTCTATAACACACATCAAGGTATTGATTTGGCATCGGGGGGAAACATTGAAATGCTTCACCATATACCAGTCACACCCCAATGTTGATAAGGTGCAAGATACTTAACATGCTATACTTGCCTTTTCCATTAGTGTCTCGTATATCATCTCCACTAAATGGTAGAGGAAGACAAGCATTGGCTCAGAATGGAATAGCAATAAACTTTCTATTACGTTGTTCCTCATAAATCTTTTCATTTTAGTGTGCAAAAAGCAGCTATGTGTGCTACAATCAATGGTACAACAAAATTACTGCAACTGATATATATACATGTGGCCAATTAGGTTCATTTTTAAGTCACTATAAAACTGGTCTATTCAACTAAATTTATCTTGTACCCCCATTACATCTACTGAAAGGATTCACAGAATTAGCATCATTAAATATAAAAATATGAAATGTCTTAACCTCAATTTTGCTTTCCTCTGATAATCTCACATGGCACTTGTTCAGCTCATTTTGTATAAAATATGATGGCCTCCTTTCACCTCTTTGGCCACTGGGAAGTACAGTAAGCCACCTATGAGCAGTACTTTGTCTTTATCATCAGCCTTCTGTAACAGACAAACTGGATGCATTCGTGTGGAGCCTGGCACAGGGAAAAACCCAACAGCCGCGTATTAACATGCATTAAGATGGATTGTCAAATGACAGCAGAAACAAAAAGCAACATCTATCTCTTTATGAATAACCTTGCCTGTTTCAAATTGGTGTGAGCTCAGGGGACAGTTTGGATGTATGTGTGTGTATGTGTGTCTTTACACACACAGATCTATCTGTACAGAAGCGTGTTCATGCCTCGCACTTTGTTCTTCATAACAAGAGTTCTTGTCTTGACAGGAAAGTGGTAAATTCAAAGATCCATTCATCTTCATGACAGTCATTATTAACCAGCAATCCACTGACTTTGATTTGAGACTCTCATTGATTAAAATATGATGTACTTTGTATGGGGCATTCTCTGAGACAAGGCCATCTTTTGCCTGGAAACTGGGTCACCAGTGGAATCCATTGTAACAACCATAAATTTAAGCTGACTTTAGATGCAGTCCTCCTAAAGGGGGTGTTTTTTACTCAAAGGCCATATTTTGTGGTGGTGGTGGTGATGGTGGTGGTATACTGGAGTGCATTATATTGAAAGGTGTTCCTAATATCCCCCCCCCCCCCCCCCATGTATGTCAATTGAGTGGACAAAATATTAGGAACACCATTCAATATAATGCACCCCATTACACCACCACCACCCACTATGACCTCAATAAAAAACATAAAGTAGAATTATCACCTCTCTGATAATGTCAACAAAAACTGCAAATGTATAAGCTATGAAGAATTTACGGCAGAGCTGTTGTATTGAATAGCATTAGACTGCACAGGTGTACCTAATGAAGTGGTTGCTGAGTGTATACAGATGGGGCCATGACTCTAGTACTCTTCCACAAATTGGAACAGAGGAAAAAAGTGACAGGCTAACCATACCTGGATATCCTCATGTAGTACCTCAAGACCCTGAACCTAAAACCCTCACCTCTTATTGCCTTTGAAATGTATAAAGGC
This sequence comes from Thunnus thynnus, assembly GCF_963924715.1. NCBI lineage: Eukaryota > Metazoa > Chordata > Actinopteri > Scombriformes > Scombridae > Thunnus > Thunnus thynnus. The sequence continues at coordinate 11,296,377 of NC_089538.1, read as the reverse complement.
CTGGAGAAGCAAACCACACATCCATGTGCATCCTTAGTAAACATGGGACGCAGGTAGAGATTAGAGAAGATGCAAAGCTTAAGGCACTGTAAACACCACCCGTCTTCTGAATGGGGATAGTGACTACAAGTACAATCAAAATTCTGGTTTACTCTGAGATAAAAGAACAAAAATAATCACTTCCTAGGGGAGATAATGACCACATCAGACAGCCAATCCTGAATCCAACAGGTGTTGTGGGGCTAGCCCAAAGAACAGCACAGGTAGCTCTCAGCACCTGGATTGGGGGAGGCATGTTTAGTCGGGGGAAAACCACCACAAATGCACCAACCCTGGGAAGAAACAGGAACTGGCAAAGCAGCCAAAACTTGTCCTAAAGGTATGCAGCATCTGAATTCAGTCAGAGACAGGACCACAATCCAAAAAAATCTTGCAAGTAGTAGCAAAGAAGGTGTTCAGAATGTGTAGACCAGAATGTTGCCACGCAATCTTCAACTCACTTTCCAGTAAAGAGGACTATCACAGCTGCCTTATGTCTAATGGAGCATAACCTTATGGCACCTGGAGGAGCCAAGCCAGCCAGCTCAATAGCATGTGAAATGCAATGACACAGCCAATAAGCAAATCTCTGTTTCAACAAGGACTTGCCACTTGCCTGGTCACTGAAAGAAACTAAGTGTCTCACAGTGGCTGTGCATTGCAGATAGCATACCAATCCTGGTTTGTGTTTTGGAAGTTTAGGTGGCACAGTCAGGCGCAATGACTCACTGATTTCCATCACTGGTGCTGGTAAAACAGTGAAAGTACCCTACAATCCAGTCACAGCTCAGTTCTCAAGCAAGCATAGCATTTAGAGTTGTGTAATGAGACTGTAGCAAAAGGTCAAATCTGTAAAGATGTACCCATGCTTGGACACAGATAATCTACAGGTGGGTGACGAATTAAAGAAAAAACCTGGATAAGTGGAGAAACATAACAAATGCAGATGCTTCCACACAGATGTACTGCATGGTACAATTAAGCAACATCCAATCAATCTCTGTGGCACGTATAAAAAACCTGAGCAGGCCCAGTTGATTCTGATTTTGTATCAAGATGGCAGGAGAAAAAGATCTAAGTGACTTTGAAAGAGGGTTCATTGTTGGGGCACGGATGACAGGAGCTTGCAGGAGACAGTCACAAAGACAGCTAAACTGGCTAGTGTTTCAATAGGAACAGTTACTGAAGTGACATCTGCATTTAGATCTATGGGAGAGACGTCAGTAAATAGGGTTGGAAATTGTGGTCAACAGCACACACTTGACAACCGTGATGCTCGTGCATTAGTGTGATATGTAAGAAAAAACAGAAGAGCAACTCTTTTTCAGGTGACTGAGAATGTCAATGCAGGACGTGATCAGACTGTGTCAGCAAAAACAGACTGTCGACAATTACATAGAGAGGGATATTATAGTAGGGTAGCAATGCATAAACCCCTCATTACAAAGATGAATGCACATTTGAGAGTTCAGTGGTGCAAAAACCATAGCACTGGTCTGCAGAGATGTGGAAAAAAGTGATATGGTCAGCAAGCAAGCAAAACTTTATTTATATAGCACATTTCATTCCAGGTGGAAGCACAATGTGCTTCACAGAGTGTGAGCTACCACAGAAGTTGAAGCTGCAAAAACTATGCAAATAGTGTACAAGATAAAATATTAGATATCAGCAAACACAATTAAAAAAAACACTTAAATAGTGAGAAAATGAGTTAAAAAAAAAAATCCAAGAAAGTAAGAATAAAATAAAATAAAATAATAAAGCCCAGCAACCAATGAGTAAAAAATAATAAGATGTGAATTAAAACCATTAAAAAAGTAAGAATAAAATAAAATTAAATATAATAATAATTAAGACCAGCAATTGACCAGTAAAAAAACAATAAGATACGTGAGTTAAAAACCATTAAAAAAAAGAAGGAATAAAATAAAATAAAATTAGGACCACCAAACCAGACTACCGAAAGGCGCAGCTAAAAAGCAATGTCTCCAGTTTAGTTCTAAAAGATGATAGCATTGGAGCACACCTATGATTGGGTATGAAGTTCCAGTGGCTTGGATCATAAAAGCTAAAAGAAGTTTCATCAATTTTTGTAGAGAGCTGGGGAATAACCAGATGGCCTGTTCCAGATGACCTGAGGGGTCTGGCTGGTTCATAGCTCACAAGCATGTCAGAGAGATATTGGGGTGCCAGACCGCGTAGGGCCTTAAAAACGATTGTTAAAATTTTAAAATCAATTCTAAAATTTACTGGAAGCCAGTGTAACGACCTCAGCACAGGTGTTATATGGTCTTATTTCCTTTTTCCAATTAAAACTCTAGCATCTGTATTCTGGAGTAGCTGCAGTCAATCAAGATGCTTTTTAGGTATTCCTGTGTTACAGTTGCCTAGCCGACTGGAAACAGAAACATGGACAAGTTTTTCATTGTCCTCCTGGGATAAAAAACTCCTTACCTTTTCTTAATTGATAAAATGCGGTTCTCATTATGCTGCTAATGTGTTTCTGGAAAGTGAGGTCAGCATCCAGGATGATGCCAAGGTTTCTGACCTGTGTGACACTTTCCAGAGATAGTTGTGATGAGTTAAAAGAGATTTCCTGTTAGCCTTTGCCCCGATAACCAGGATTTCTGTCTTGTCACTGTTTAACTGTAAAAAATGACTAGACATCCAGTTATCAATATCCTTGATACATTCTGATAGTTTGTCAATAGGGCTCAGGTTATCAGGGAACAGGGAAATATATAGTTGTGTGTCATCAATTATGATATTATTATGATAACACATATTGTGTTTCTTGATAAGTTGGCCCAGAGACAACAAGTACAAACTAAACAGTAATGGGCCTAAAATTGACCCCTGGGGAACACCACATGAGATACATTTTTTCGGAGTTAAAATTCCCAAGACAAACACTAAAATCACATCCTTTGAGGTATGATAAAAAGCAGTCCAGTGCTGACCCAGATAGGCCAACCCACCTCTCAAGCCTCTTCATTAAAATATCACGATCGATAGTGTCAAATGCCACACTTAGATCCAATACTAAAATAGAAAATCTACCATTGTCACTATTTATTCTTAAGTCATTAATAACTTTGACCAAAGCTGTTTCTGTACTAAGGTTGGGGCGAAAACCGGATTGGTAGAGATCCTGTATTTTGTTGCTTGCCAGATGGTCAATTAACTGCTTGTGGATGACCTTTTCATTGATTTTGCTTGGGAACAGGAGGTTAGAAATTGCTTTGCAGTTATAAAAAACAGATGGATCTAGAGTGGGTTTCTTTGAAAGTGGTTTAACAATTGAAGATTTGAGTGAACTAGGAAAAATACCAGATTGTAAAGAGGTGACTACAATGGTTAAAATATCCTTAGATAAATGTTAAAAATGCTTTTTAAAAAGGAGGTGGGAATGGGATCAAGGGAAAAAGTGGAATAGTTAAGACTCTGAACCACCGTTCCAAGATCATCAGCACTGATTAGTGCAAATTTTGTTAAAATAATAGTGAATTGAGAAGGAGGCAGGGTAGGAGGAGCATGAGTGATTATGGGGATATTTCCCCTAATAGTCATTATTTTGTTGTGAAAGGAGGCTGCAAAGTCATCACACTTACAGTGGAAATAAAATCACCTGGAACTGAAGTTCTGTTATTTAAAAGTTTATCTACAGTCGAAACGAGAACCTTTGAACTGTGTGTATTATTGTTTATTATATTTTTAAAAGTGGCCTGCCTTGCTTTTCTAATTTCTGAGTTATAACTAATTAATAGATTTTTGTAAACATCAAGATACTCTAGAACCTGGGTTTTTATGCCATTCAGCCCTTTTGCAGTCCTTTTTCTTCCTTCTTATCAATTCATCCGTTAGCCAAGGACAAGTACTTTTATCAGACAACACTTTGATTTTAACAGGAGCAATATCATCTAAAATCAGTGTAGTACCTTGATTAAAGGTGATTACCATGTCATCACAGGACAACATATTAGATGTTACAACATTACTAGAATTTGGTAGGATAAGATAAGAAATTTGAAATTAAGATATCAGCTGAGTTAGCAGGCAGGTACTGTCTCTGGACAGTTTTGACAGAGTTGACCTTACAGGATCAAGATTTAGAAAAAGATGCAGTAATGGTCTGATAAAGCAAAGTCAAGTGCTCACACAGAAAGGACATTAACTCCTTTGGACATAATTAAGTCTAAGGTCTGGCCCAGGTTATGAGTGGGTCCAGTTATATGCTGACAGAAACCAAAGGCCTTGAGTAGGTTGTTTAGCTCTCTAGAATAGTAATCTCAAGTGTTAACTACATGGATATTAAAGTCACCAGAAATCAATATAAAATCAAAATCTAAGGAAATTTAGTCAACAGGTGATTGAATTCATCAATAAGTGATGGTTGTTTTTGGCGGTCGATACACTATGATTAATAAGACAGGAGGTATGCATTTCAGTGTCAATACATGATTTTTGAATGAAGTGTACTCATCAAAAGTGTGTTGCCTACATAAAAACAAGTAGCAAGTTTTAAAATTGTCTCATTCAGCCCAGAAGCTGAGACTGCAGTTTATGAGAGAGAGGCATTAACCCGAGTCAGATTTGATGGTTGGCTGACCTGAGTACAGTTTTCTGTGTAATAAAATGGGATCGCCTACCTTCAACAACTTGAGAAGGCATGATGGGATGGGATATGGATACAGTCTGTGGGTCACTAGGGTGGGTGATATTATTGGTGCTACCTATCCTCCCAACACCCCAACACATCATAGGCACTGCAAATGGAGGACAATGTTTTTAGTGAGCAGTCTGGTGAATCTGTGGTTTGGATGAAGGTTATCACTCATGTACAGATCCTTTCTGCTTGGATTGGCTCAAATCCACTTCCTGTTTTTTCCTGTTTTTCCCCATTCCCCTAACTCATTTTCCTCTTCAAATTGGAATAGAAATTAAACCAAAACCAGATATAACTTGTTTTTCACTTGTCTGTCTAAAAATATTTCAGAAGCTAATTCTGTTTCCCGTGTCCCGTCAAGTTGATAACTACAGTTTTTAGTTTTGCTGTGCTGCTTGACCTAATGAGCTCAAGATTTATCAGGAGGACAGCTACTTTACTCCAAACAATTTCACTGCATGAACCTGGACTGTGTGCATGTGACAGCTGACCTTTTGAATGTATAGAAGAACACAGAATATTAATTAACATTAGATCCTGATTGATCCTGTTGTCAAGTCTGGAGATTTAAATAATCAATGAAGTTACACTGCTGTGCCTCATGCGTAAATGTGCACAGTGTCTCTCAATGGGGAGACACAGCTGCGGGGAGATCGCTGCACATAACTCTATATTTGTTATATATATATATATGTGTGTGTGTGTGTTCAGACACGGTGCTAGAGCAAATCAATAATGAATTTGGTCTTTGCAAACGGAAATGATTTACATTTACATATAGAGTGGGGAATTGAGATCCAATCACAGGTGATCGCTCAAGACACATGTAGAGACGCATGTTAAAGCCAGGTGTGAACAGACATACTTAGAGCTGTCGACTTGTGATCGGATCACCCAAGATGCATGTTAATGCCAGGTGTAAACAGTAGGGGTGTGCCCGAATACAAATACTTTATTCGGCAAAGCACAAATAGTGTTTTTTTTGTTTTTGTTTTTTTTACGAATATTTGTTTCATACAAATATTTTTAAAATTCTTTGTTTTCGGGAAGGCAAAAAAAACATGTCAAATACCAGCTCGCAAGTCGGTTACATCGCTATCTCAGTCTCTGTCCTCTGCTCCGCTGTTACATCTGTCAGCAGGTCTTGATGATGGGAGTCACATCCAGCTGCTACATGACGCACATTTATTAGACATTACTCCCGGAGTTGGGGCTTTTCGCTAGAGATGAAGCTGAGCTACTGACACACGCAAAGTGCTCAAAGAGACCCTCCATAACCTGTTGTTCCCCTTCTCCTCTCCACAAAGTTAGGTTGTAAAAAAAAGGCATTAATGAAAAGTGCAGAGCAAGAATTGCCTTTGAAGTTCTTCCTTACTCATTACACGGTGTGCTGTCTCTGTGTTATGGGTGTATAAATAAGTAGAGGTGCGTCTATGATCTGGGAGACTCCAGTGTGAGACCCGGTGTGGGGACCTCCTTCATAAGGTAGTTTATTCATGAACACTTATTGTAGTGCTTTGATTTTCTAAAATTAAAAGTGTAATTAAAAAAAAACAGGATTTTTAAGCCTCTTCCCACTTTCATTCAAATACAAATACAAATAATTTTGCTGCCTCAACAAATACAGATACAAATACTGGGCCCTCTGCACATCCCGAGTAAACAGGGCCTAAGAGAAACTCTGTTTCCCTGGCTGCACAGCCTCCACTGTAGACGGCAAGGTTTGCAGGAGCCCCATCAAGGCTTGGGACAGCCTTCTTTGAAACACCATTCTCAGCGATGATAACAGGTGTGTCCACTGCAGGCCCAGCAGTCTGCATGCCCCACACCAGAGCAGTGCTACTGGCATCAGGGGTCGTTTCCATGGCTTGCCCAGATAGGCGAGGGTGCTTACACTCTAGCGATGCTGAATGAGAGCTGGCAGAATTGGGTGCTGAGCACTTCCTTGCCTGCGGTGCAGCTGGCTTGAACCAGGCTAACAGAGTGCTGAGTGAGCAGGGGGCAAAGGAGTTTGAGAGAGGCAGGATATCGATGTTACCACTTGGATCAAAGAGAGGGAGAGAGATAGATCATACTCCTACCCTTCACAACATCAGCCCAGGAGTTCTTTAGAGGTTCATCCCAGTGAGCTGGCTCCACAGAGCATGGTACATTGTGCCATGGAGATAGACATTGAGATGTATTTGCCACTGGAGAAGGTTGACCAAAAATGTCCCCTTTCACCTGTAACAGCAGATTAACCCTAACCCTAACTATGAATATGTGCACTCTAGTGTTCATATAGTGGGGGAGAGGTTAAGCTAGTAACCCCTCTACTTCATCGAGCCACCATTTCAGGCCCGTCCAAAAAATCCTGAAAACAGAAATGGTGAAAAACTGTTTACATGTATAATGTGTTTAAAAAGAAATCTCTGATTTTCCTTTCACAGACTTTTCATGTTTTGGTCTTTGGTTTCAAATTTCAATTTAAAGCTGTTTAAAATACATGAAGTAAAAGCTCACTTAAATGATAAAACAATTAAAAACTAAGAATCAAAACAAACTGGGAAAGATGGAAGCATCTATCTTGTAACATAATTGTGATGTCACCACTGCAGGATCAACAAAGATTAGCAACTCCCATTAGATGAGTGATCCTTTACCATATCCTCGACAAGTGGGTGAGTGCATGTGTGACGTAAACCAAGAGAACAGTCCAGGCCTGAATGTTTGACGTGAGGGGATCTGGTGGCTCTGTTATGCTGTGGGGGGCATTTTGCTGGCATGGTTTGGGTCCACTTGTCCCCTTAGAGGGAAGGGTCACTGCAAATCAATACAAAGTTGTTCTGAGTGATCACCTTTATCCTATGATAAAACATTTCTATCCTGATGGGAGTGGTCTCTTCCAGGATGACAATGCACCCATCCATAGGGCACCAAGGGTCACTGAATAGTTTGTATGAAATGGAGTATGAAAATGATGTGAATCATATACTAAGGCCTTCACAGTCACCAGATCTCAACCCAATTGAACACCTATGGGAGATTTTGGACCTATGTATTAGACAGGACTCTCCACAAGTTACAGTATGATGTCCATTTATACAGCCAGTTGCTGAAGGGTTTGGTAGGTCAGTCCTGAATGATCAAACCAGTATATTAAGGGTGCAACTTTGCAGAGGCGAAATAAAATCTTTGGGAGCAAAAGCTTACAAAAAACCACCAGTTTCTGCTTTTCAAACAGCAGTCACAACAGCTTCTCAGTCATTTATTCACACTTATTTCCTTGATTTTCATCTTCAATTTCCTTCCACCTAGTGCATATCATCATGCCTCAGTGGCTGAATAGACCCAGGCATTCCACCGATTCATCTGCCTTCCACTGCATCTCACCAGTCTCATTCATAATGGACTATATTGTGAATGTGATTAAGGAAGAACAAAAAGAAGAAATTGATTGTCTATTGCGCAGCACACAATGTTTTGGCTCCTTGTTTGCTAGTCTGGTGATGGAAGCCTGGATCTATGGAGTGGAGCCAATCCTCTGTGTTGCTCGAGTGGATCATGGGGTAAGCTCTTAATTACTCTGAGGGACAGTTCAGTTGCATTATGAGCTGTGTAAATACACACAAACACACACACATGAAAAGTGGGCCTCGCTGAACTAATGAGGATGAAGATGCGTCCCGCACACACACTCCTTAACATGGTGTATGAACAGTTTTGATAATCCAACTTTGATAACATGTCTCAAATTTTCAGTGACACCAATTACTGTTTTTAGAATCCAAACTCATATTTTGTCTGAGAATAAAGAAAAGTAAACACTGTAGTACAGTAGTAGTACTGTAGATTAGGAGAAGGCATTATTATAAAATGACATTATCCAGAGGCCAACATCTGGTTAGTAAGGAGAAAAAAAATGATCAAAACTAAGGCAGCATAATCCACCAATGTCAGAGTCTGTTCATTAATGAACACACCAATAAAACTTTGTATTTATAGGAGCCAAAAGCATGAGAAGTAAGATCAGCACTTTCCACATCCAGGAATTCTTAAAGCTCAGTGAACAAGGTGTACAAAGATTGTGTTCACTTGGTTTGAAAGGATTATTTATCTTACTGTTGAAAATGTTCACACTTGTACAACTGTACAGATGTTTGGGAAGAGTTTACTTTTGCAAACCCCGAACACATTCACTGTAAAATGACCTGAGTCGACAAAAACATGGACAGTGGGTACAGTAAATACTTATTTTTAAGGAATCATGCATGGCATGGTACTGAATTAACACCTCAAATCTCTGCAAACCTCTTTGAAATTAAATGATCAGACAAACATCTATAAGAGATTCACCAAGGCAGGCATGAAAACAATGGTCTACTCAAGGTCACAACATGTGAACTAGGATCCTCAGGGGATTTCAAACTGGTGTTTGCCAGCTTTCTTGTTGGGTTCATTGCCCAACAACACAAGATGTCATGTCAATGGCCTTCACTCATCAGTGCCCTCAGAAACTGCCGCAATCATACTGCATGGAACAGCAACTGTAAAATCAATAACATGTTTTAAACCTTGAGAGAACCGGGGGTGGTGCTACATGTTTACTGCACTGCAATGAAAACAAAATCCATCATGTATTGTTTGAGCCGTCGTCTTGCTCTGTGTTTCTTTCTTATTTTGTGAGTTTTTAAGGTATTTCTTTTGTACATGTATACAATGTACATGGCCAGGATATATGTTAGTGTTATTAAGCTAACAACACTACAATACACTAGCATATGAATGATGAACAACATGATAGGTCAGGGATTACTATAATGTAGTAGGGAGCTCCTATTAGCCAAATCAGTGACTTACTTTCTACAGTATATGGCATGTAAGCTAACATGCAATTTATAGATTCTGCCATAGTGTAAGAAAGCTCTTTTCAACCAAAAAGTCACATAGCCACAATAACTCCAGCTATAGACATGCTTTTGTTTTTCACCATCCTTTAATACACAAAGCTGTTTATAGTTTTTCACCTGCAGGCAGTTCTACACCTTGGTATAACATCAAAATAAAACTAATGTAATCTGAATTTTGCAGTTCCTATGTAACAGAAATCTTTGCTGCAGAATCACAGGTGTCGGAGCACAGAAAAACCCTGAACATCTTGCAAGATAAGACCAATACAAGTATATAAGGCTTGAACCAGAGTTCTTCACTGGTCCAAAATTTAAAACCCTTGAAAAGCTGAAAACCAAACCTGATGTGCCTGGGTTCCAAGGACAGTCCAAGTAATCTGGAGTATAATTAGAACCGATGCAAAATGTGGTCGACCTGAATAGACTTTAATACAGAAAGAACACCAACACTGGCAGCAACATGATGTGCTGCCCATTAGCCAACAGATGTTGTCAAAAAGAGTAACTATACATGTCATCTTCCCTGCACTTTACAGTTCACACTCTCCATCTCATCTTAAAAACACTCAGATATTAGAGATCCAATTAGACTGAATAGAATTTAGATCTGGCCTGACTCAAGTACCGGGTCGGTCAGGTCGGAGTGCCCACAAATGTAAGATGAGTACAAGATGGTATGAGGGCTTGAAATGGCAATTGCAGACAGCACAATGTGACATCAAATGTTACCAGGGGCAGAGGAATTTATGTGGTCAGTAAAGTCGGGCTCATTTCATGTTTAAATTGCGTGTTCTTGTTCACTGTCTGTTCAATAAGTATGCTAAACTTGTTGGATCGAATGAAAACATTTTTGTAAATTGTCCTCATGCCATGCCAGGAACAACACCTGCACACAGCAATGCAGACTTGTTCTTGCCAGCTCCTTCCATAATTTCTTACAACTTACTGAAAGTGTGTTTAAAGGGCTCAAAAAACTCTCCCTAAAGAGACTTCATGCATTTGCTGATTCCACAGTTGGACAGCCCTGAGCCCCTGTGGATTTATCGGAAATGAGGATCAAAGTCTCTGAGTCTATGAAGGCGGACATTGGGATTAGATCCATCACTCACACTTATTCATACCTGTGGGCCATTTAGAGGATTCGATCCAACTATCTTATATTGCTTTTGGTTTGTGGGACTCAACAAGCATCCTGTATAATGAGGTACAAAAATTTTTCTTATAAAAGTATCTCAATACTAATTCCATCTTACTTTTTATTACAGTAAAAAGAAAGATGACAAAATACTTGCACCTTGAAAATAAAAATGCACCTTTTTTTTTTACTGCCATTCATTGCACAAAGAAAGGAAATAAAGACACTGAGGTTTTGCCTCAGCAGGAAGCGCTGTGCAGGAGTGACCCAGTATGAGGTAATGTACGATACTCATATTGATGTGACATGTACCCCTATTCTGACTGTGTCCCATTTCAACACTGCACGGATGCATAGTGGTGATGTTCACTTTTCTCAAAGTTTGTTAGTGAGCACTGTAGAGGTGTGTGTGTATATGTGTGTGTGGGCAAAGCCCTACTCTGTTCTGAGACATATTTCCAGACCTCGGTGCTCAAGTTGTGGGGGAAGAAGAGAGGGGAGATTGAAATGTAAGGAGCTGCCACGGTGGCGCCACAGTGATCTGAGGGGTGCCATGGAGACGCCTGTCATGGGGGGGAGAGTCCTGTGATGTTGACGTGTCTCTGTCTGCAAAGGCTGACAATCTACTAAAGTCAAACTCCTCAGATGATGCTCTGTGTGTGTGTGTGTGTGTGTGTGTGTGTGTGTGTGTGTGTATGTGTACGGGTGTGCAAACCTATGAATATGTTTATACTCTATGTGCATGAGTGGGTTTGTGTATCAGTTTTGCTCAGTGCGTAGGTGTGTTCCTGCTCTTTGTAGGTGTCTACTTTGATTTGAATATATCCAAAGAAGGTGCTGCCTGCAGCACAGTGACAGGTTCAAAGGCACATCGACCCAATTAGAACCAGAAAATGGTATTCTCATTTAGAACCCATGAGTACGAGTAGATACAGCCACAGAATCATGATATAAAAGCACATTATTCTTGTGCTGCTCTACTGATGAAAGACAAGAAGACTTGCATAATTTTTATTGGTTTAGTGAGTGAACAAGTCACACTGGAGGATTTGAACTGATCCTGCAGTCTGTTAGTATCTGTGGTTGGATGATTTCAAAACTACTTGATGCACTAGTAAACCAAAGGAAAGCAGTCAGAACAAAGATTGCTGTAATCTTTTTGTAAAAGTGAATCAAACAAACTTTATTGTTTTACTATGCATAAAAAGCCTGCACAAACTAAGTCAGTTCATCTGCTTTGACACCACTGTTTCATTCATGATCTCACTCTCATGACATTAGCAGAAATGTCAACTAACTATAATTTTCCAGACTGCTTGCCTTGACATTTTAATTAATTAAACATTTTTGACCAATGCAACTGCAATTGGGTACAGATGATCTGGTCTCATTGAAACTCTGCTAGTTGCCTCATGTTGTTTTGAAAAGTCACAGTAGGAGTTCTGATTGAACTCTTTTATGAATGACTAATACCGCTACTTGGTATTCAACATAATACAGGGAATTGTTGTGATTGTCATTATTCATGAAGTGTTTAGGTTATTTTGTCATCTAATATTTGTTTTTCCCAACCACAATGTCTTGTAGCAGAATCTTGCATTTTCAGTCGTGATTCAGTCCAGCACTACATGTTCCTGAGTGTTCTCTAACCTCTTGATTTGTGGTTTGATGTACTGCTTCCTAACTCCCAGCCAATCTCACCCATATTGCTAAATCAATGTGTCTGCTGACAAATGTTCAGCCTGACAGATTGTGGGTGACAAAAATCAACTCAAACATTTGCTGGCTGTCCACTTAACAATCCATTTGTATATAGAGGATGAGGTGATGGTGTCGGGATTGGGGACAGTATGGTTGTTTCAATTACGGGAGAACTCTCCCAAGGATGAAGTTGAAACAGAGTTCACATCAAGAGGTACATAGCCTTCACTTACATGTCTTAAAAATGATGGGATCTGATATATAATGGATTAGTTTAATTACTATTACCTACAGTAAAGTCATTTCGATTGGCTATGTTTAACACATATGAATGAATCCAAGTTATTAAATACATTTATCAAAGCCTTCAATTTGATTAATATTTAACAGAAATACAGAATATTTAATTTATTTTAAATGATAATTATTTCAGAGATAACTTATTCAAAAACCTCCATATGTGATTTTGAAGTTTTATGGGTGAACAAAAGAACAAATTGTGAGTGTGAATGCGAGAGTCTGCAGGGGAGTTATTAGTGTGAAACTGTGCTATTTTTACACTTCTGACTCATTCCTATTTACTTGCACCTTTTTGCCTGCATGAGAGTACTCCTGTATGACAAGTAGCTAAACATTTTTAAAAGAAATTATAGTAACCCTACACAACCCTACAGCCCTAACCACATTTGTTTTGTCTTATACACCTTCAGGGACACATTCTATATTGTTTCCGTAGTGGCAAAAAATTGCAACAATGACTTATGGCATGTTTATGAATGTATGACTGCTGTAGCGATTGTAGCACAAGACAGCTTTTTGATGGTGAAATTTGACTGCAAGTATCTTGTTTGCACCAGACATGTTAAATCACTTCCATCTGATAATGACATAACAAGATAAAAAACAGGGTAATTGCTGGAAGTGCCTCTCTCTCTGTGACAGCAGAAGTACCCTCCTTATATGACAATACCATCATGTAAGTCTTGAGGGAAGCCTGCTAAGTCAGGCTCTTTAGGGGGTCCCCATGCAGCCTGGGCAGCTCCTTAGCCAGCAAAAGGAATTAGACACAATAAGTGAGCAGAGAAATCTGCCACGAGGAGGCTTGGCTGGCAAAGACAGCCAAATTCTCCAGTGGGGCATGAGCAATTCTCTACATAAGCACATCCCTGTGTCTAGAGGGGCCCCAAACTGAACTCCAATGTCCTCCCAGCTAAAACAGCTAGCAGCGATGAGGACATTAGACTAGAGAAGGTAATAGAAATTGAGAAAAATTAACATGAAAAAGAAGTGGGTTGGGAAATAAATGCAGTCCATATTTTTTAGGTCCATACATCAAACATTTGTTTCTACATTGATAGGTGTAGCCCTACTTCTGTAAGCACTTTCTGTTAAATTTGGTGAGGCTATTTTGCCAATTATGTTGAAAAAGGACAACACAGTATCATATAATCCATAAAATGAGCACACAGTCAGTAGCACTTTATTTAATTGTCCAGTGGTTACTTAGTATTTACAGTATAAAGCTATATACATATATACTTGTATATACTAACATATATTACTGCTACAACATTATAATAGTTTGTAATCCGCATAGTACAGTTATTACCTGTCTATAATGTATTCATGTATTAGCACAAAATATATTTGTTATATATTTTTAATAGTAACAACAATGGCACAGCATGGTGCATAGTAGAGGACATTTGCATTTTAAGGCAAAGTATTGGGCAAATTGAAATTTTGACCTGATGATGAAGCTAGATGAAAAGTGAAACGATGACAAGAATTACAGATTTGGCCAAAAATATTGGTAGCCTTCCACCTTTTTTGAAAAAAACTAAATTTTCTCTGTATCAAGTTAAACTGACAGAAGTATATGGTGTCTATCATTCTTTATTTCACATTGAATATAACTGAAACTTTGCTTTTGATTTACCACTTAACATATTTAAAACAACAAAACAAATGAAAATGGCATGGCCAAAAATATTGGTACCCTTAACTTAATATTTTGTAGCACAGCCTTTGGAGGCAATAACTGCAGTCAAGTGCTTTCTGTAACTCTGAATAAGGTTTCTACACTTCTCCACTGGTAGTTCGGCCCACTCTTCTTGAGCAAACTCTGGTCCAATGTTTTTTTCTCATCCATTCTTGAGCGCTTTTTGATGTATATCTGGGGTCATTATCCTGCTGGAAGACCCATGACCTGCGACTAAAACACAACTTTCTGACACTGGGCTGTATGTTTTGCTCCAAAATGCCTTGATAGTCTTCTGATTTCATTTTGCCCTGCACAGATTCAAGGCACCCAGTGCCTGAGGCAGCAAAGCAACACCAAAATATCACTGAGCCTCCTCCATTTCACGGTAGGTATGGTGTTCTTTTCTTTGACAGCTTCAATTTTTCTTTTATAAACATAGGGTTGCTGTGATTGACCAAAAAGCTCTATTTTGTTTCATCTATCCAAAGCACATTCTCCGAAAGGACTTTGGCTTGTCAACATGCATTTTGGCAAAGTCAAGTCTGGCTATTTTGTGTCTTCCTTTTTAGAAGTGAGGTCTTCCTGGGTCTTTTACCATGGAGCCCATTTTCATTCAGACAGCAATGGATGGTGTGACTTGAAACTATTGTACCTTGGACTTGAAGATCAGCTTGGATCTGTACTGAAGTTTTCCTTGGTTCTTTCTCAACCATTCGAGCAATCCTTCTGTTCAATTTAGGGCCAATTTTCCTCTTGCGACCATGTCCGGAGATGTTGGCTACAGTTCCATGGGCCTTAAACTTCTTAATAATATTGGCAACAGTGGTCACAGGAACATCAAGCTCTTTGGAGATGGTCTTGTAACTTTTATGTTGACCATGCTTGGCTATTACCTTTTTTTCTAATGTCTTCAAACCACTCTCTAGTTTTCCTTCTGTTTTACATGTTCAGTGTGATGCACACAGTGGCACAAAATAGCAGAGTGAGTAATTATCTCCTTTTAAACTGGCTGCATGAGTGATTATAAGATTGAAAACACCTGTGATACGAATTAAAACACTACAAATCAATTATCTCTTACAATTTCTAAAGGGTACCAATAATTTTCCCCAGGCTATTTTAGAATGTCTTTTGTAGAATAAGCATGAATTCAGTTATTTTCACAACTTCTTTGTTTTGTTCCACAGCAAACCAAACATAGACATGCACTAATAATGAAATATCTTTTAATTTCGACACTGTTCAGGGTGTATGGTGCATTATTTTAATAAAATGCAAGGGTACCAATAATTTCAGTCACAGCTGTATGTGGAGGGCGTAATGTCTGTGCCAAATGTCATGGCAATCCATCCACTGGTTGTCGCGAAATCATACTCAAAACCACAAATGTCAACCTGATGATGCGCTATGCGCTAAGTCAGGGCTTCACCAAAATTTAAGATATATCTTCTAGGAACCATGAATGTCAGCTCAAACTTTTCTGCCAATCCATCTGGTAGATGTCAAGATATTTCACTGAATAAGTGAAAACTTTGGCCTGTTGGATGGCACCATGGATATCTGTACCAAATTTCAATCCATCCAATATTTGTCAAAATATTTCACTGAAAAACAAAAATGTCAAACTCATGTGGCGCTAGAAGAAAAGTCAGGGGATCAAAAAAAGTCAGTAGGCTTCATCCTCTGGGGACCATAGATGTGCAAAATTTCATGGCAAACAGCAAACCGAACACTTACTTGTCTTCCCTCGAGCCATGCTGGTCACTCGCCTTATAAAAAGATATGTGGTAATGATGCCTTATTATATACTGTGTGAAGGGACCTCTCATTAACAAGTACAACCCAACCCTCAAAGCCATAGTCAGATCAAGCAGTACTACTACTGCGCCATTCATTCACATGAAAACATACATTACACAATCCATTCAAGAGGCAACTGAACCACAATATGTTGTTCCCATTACTCCTCTTTCTTCAAAACAACATGGAAATTGGCTAAACCATTTGACACCTAGCATCTGCAGACAATTTTATCAGACATGTCTATATGGCACCCCTCAATATGGAAGTATTTCATCCACAAATAGACCATAAAAAAGGATTCACAGGTGCATGCCAGCATGTCAAAATGCTCTCGCACAATGATATCAATGCGAAGTGCATGACAAACCTGTATGTTGGAGGGCAATGTGAAAGAGAGTAGTGCTGAACAACTCCCTGTCACACACTCATCTGCATCTGTCACACTCTCCATTTACAGGCCCCCCGGTCATGTCACAGCAACGTGTGAAAATAGTTGTTGAGAGAAAAGCGGAGAGGGAGAAGGAGTTAACAAGGGCTGGGAGTGAGAAATGAAGAAATGATGAAATGAAAGGAAGTGGGATAAACAAGGGAGCAAAATAAAGAGAGCAGAAAAAGTGAAAGCAGGGCAGGATGGTGGAAAGAAAATGAGAAACAAGTAAAGAAAATCACCAAATCAACTTGACAAGGAGTCTTGATAGCTGTGCCAGACAGCTTCCAATTTAAAGCATCTAAACATCCCATCTTAAATATGATTCAGACTGCCATATTGACAAATTTCTTACAACTTATGCTCACTTGTATTGAAGCATGTTAGATTTTGTACATCCCATGAGTGAATAATGTTTACCTCTTGGATGTTCTCTGATTCAGATATGGCTTGTTAGCTTGAGCTAACAAGCCATATCTGAGTAACAAGCCATAGCTGAGTGCTTTAAATGAGAGTTGGTTTGAGCAAATTCTGTGGATCATAGTGACAGTCTGTTGTAACTTGTGCTAGTCCCCACAAGAAAAAAAAAATCAAATTAAATGCACTCAAGGATGTCGTGCACAAAATAAAAATGTTGACATCAAAGAATACATCTATTGATATTAACAAGCTATGCTGGTCATTTAAAAAGGACGAGAGCATCCTTCACTTGCGAAACCAAGAAGAAATGCCCATTTGAAAAATTAAAAACCTACATCAGATGCACTTAGCAGGTAGCTCAAATCATAGATAGCAAAAACCCTGACGTCATATTGACACACCAATTAGAAGAGTCATGTAACACCCCCGGTAATATCACCAGACGTAATTGCGGAGCTAAAATAGAATGATGGCTGGATCAATACAGAAAACCTTAGAGGGAGTGTGTGTGTGTGTGTGTGTGTGTGTGTGTGTGTGTGTGTGTGTATGCGTGAAAGCAAGGCCGCGCTTCATTGTGTAGAAGTCGATCTGTGGAAAGAAAAAAAAAAAGGTGGGAGAGAGCGGTGGGAGGAGAGTTCCCAAAGGATACCACCATTTCATAGCACACTACCCGGTGGTACCTCCTGGGCTGGAACTAATTGGTGCGAGATTAACTTTCCAGTGGGATATAATGACCCCGAGCGCTCCCACCCCATCTTTGGATCAGTGACATCGGAAGGGGCCGGTTTCCGTGCCACGCGCTGAAAGTGATTATTTGGTCCTGGACTGTCTGGCTACCATTTTAGCCCAATGGGACAAAAATAGCATGCTCCTGAAAATGCTGTCAGGCCGTGATATCTGTTTATGAGAATATGGAATGTCTAAGAACTACTGTGTGTGTTTTACGCCTGCAGATGCTGCATGGTGGTTAAATCAATATCAAATAGGATCAGAGGCAGGCTGTTTAGAAGTTACTGCTCACTCATAAACATTTTAGTGTAATGAGAATCATTCATTATGTTTTCACTGAGTTTTTCATGTCATTTGGAACAACAGAATAAATGCTTATCATCTCTAGTTTGTGAAAAGTAGGCAAATGGCGTCTCCCAGCAGAGTTAAAGTGAGGACAAATTGGTTCTCCTTCATAGCTGCGTACACACTTTGTGATAGTGCTTACATTGCACAGTTTTATGTTACATTAGTCCTCAAACAGCTGCTTGTTTTTCTTACACCCACTCCCACTTTCACCACCCAATCTCCACAACCTGAGGGCAGCATCGGTCAATTCCGATGTTGAACTAGTGGTTGGTATCGACAGGCTTGTTGTTGACATGTTGATCTCCGCCATCATCGATCCAGCCTCTCTTTGATTATTGGATGACAGCTTGTTTTGGCAGGATTAGGACTCTGACCTACAACTCCACCCAGCTGCACCGCTGTTTGCTCTTAGGTCGGTGTTGATTCGTACACTCGCACAAAGCTTTTCACCTTGATGAGAAAATCAACACTACTGTTGTTAAAGTTGCTTTCTCTAATGCTGCTCTTAAACTTTATTCAAGAGTGTGACTTATAATGAAACCATGTTACATATCTAGGCAGGACTATGATCATTATGTTTAAAATTACACTCAGTATGTGTGTATATGACTTAATGATTCATCCCTACTTCAATGGATCTGGGATCTTTCCAGGTTTTATTTTTCAAACTAAGCATATACATGAACCCAGGTAATTTAAATCTTAAAAATATATTATTATGTTCCAGCTGGTGAAAAATATGTAAATTTTTGAAGTTTTCTGACATTTTTGAAGATTATAAAACAAGATATGCTAGCTTACTTTTTCTGGGCTTATCTTCTCTCATTTCTCTCTTCTTTCAACATGCACATTAATGAAAACACATCCTCTCACACACTAAAAAACATGCATAATTGCTGTCCTTTTTCTGCCATTCTCATCTTTTCACACTATCACTGCTGCTCTTCTGCATGTTCTCCAGAGACGAACAATTGTCAGTTTTACCCAAGATGCTTCTGCACATAATAGGCCTTTTGACGGGATGCATAGGGGCTGTAAAAAAAAAAAAAAAAAATCATTCATCCGGAGAAAGGAGCCGTCTCCTGCTAACGGTTTGAATTTAAGTCAGATGTCCCAGTTATCACAGCAGACTTGACAAGGTGCAGCTACCACAACTCATTTCACCTGTCAACAGCGGGTGTATTGACACATGGATGGGAGACGGCATTTTCATGGGTGAATGGCACACAGTAGTGAAAACCATTTCGCAAGGTAACCAGACTATTTGTGGGTCATATCCCCTTCAGGATGTGTAGCGTTTCATAACGCTTTGCCAGCTCCTCACTATCAGTGAAATTGTTGTGTTTGACTTCCAGCATGACATCCTCTCTTTATTTCAGTAAAACCCATCATACTGAGGCCTCATAGAAAACAAAATCTGCAGTCAACCCAGAACAGTTTCATAAGTGAGCAGACAGAAAGTGATGCTGTTCAGGATGATGCAGAACAAGTTGGAAAGGTTGGACTGTGCTGTATGAAAAACACCTGACTCTATCTCCTATACTATAACATTATATAACTAGAATTCCTTATCATACATGAGGAATAAGACAGTGAGCCAGACAATCTAGACATGTACCTATTGAGAGTGCAGAATAAAGCGACTCTTGTGCATTTACAAGATCACAGCAGGATTGCAATTAAGCAAGTAAAACCTGGCCATTTTCTTACTTAAATATGGGCGTGCTGGGAAGGCTTTTCAAGCCACAGTATGTTGTCTTGTCACTTCAGTGTGTCACTTGTCACTTTGGATCAGTGTATTCTGAGATAATTTTTCCCCTCCAGGAGGGATGTACACACACACACACACACACATACACACACAAATGACAAATAACTCTGTACATTGCTGGATTAATAGCCCAGCAACTAAAATGCTGATGAATGGGAGTAAAATGATCCCTTCCTTGGTTTGTTATATTTCTAAATAATGTTTCAGTATATAAAAAGGTGACTCAGTATTCGGGTCAATAATGGTGTTTTAGCTCTGGTTTGGTCAACCAACCCCTGAGTAAAATACCTGGCTCTGTCTCAGTTTGCCAAATGTTCATTTCTCTTCACCAACCACTTGTTTACTCCGGCTCTCTGCCATCAGCTTTTACAGCTAGACAATCAAACTGGACAACCAAAATGACTGAAACTATTTATAGTTATGTTGCAACAGTCACACTGTGCCTTACTGGGAATCCACATAGAAAGTGAGATGTGAAAGGCACGTAAACGCTATTGAAGTGCTCTATCTGTTCAATCCACACCAACTATGACCTGCGCTCGGATGTCTCTGTCCAGAACCAGCTGTCTGTCAGCAGCAGCTCCTGAGGAGCTTAGAGGACGGGGGCTGGCCAAACTTCACCAGGCTGACTGACAGCATAATTTTACTGAACCAAAGGAGTTTTCATGTAGGCTTCACAGGAAGAAATCAACATTATTTGTATTTATTGATTCACTGATTCTATTTCCCTGCCTACCATAGCAGGCGAAGGGAATCTACCTGTAGTGAAACTGGCAATCTCACAACCATACTGGGAGCCTTGATCAAGGATACCAATAATAAATTCAGAACATATAAACATATATAATGACATTTGTGTGATTTAAACAGCTGTCTGTGGCAATTAGGCTTCACTAAATGCACCAGAGGAGAAAAAAATAGACTTGGAGCATAAAAAAACATGGGGGGTGATGTGCAGCTCTTGGAGTCAGTGTGGATTGATACATTTAATAAAATAGAAGCATTTGCTCTGTGAGATGTGCAAGTGACGGACATCAAAAATGCTTTCTATGTGGTAGTTTATATATTTATTCAGTATATTACAAGTATATTCAATTGTAAAAAATAGGACAGAAATTTCTTGTTTTGATGAGGAATTTTGAAGGAGATACAACAGAAGCCAATTAAGGTTCAACTGGCTGGGTATACAAACAATTATACTGTGACAAACTTATAACACAAAAATACACTGGAAAAAGTAACAGGACATGCAGGTGTGTGGCAACAGTGCAGACTTTGATAGTCCTGTGATACAGGACATATTATATATATATATATATATATATATATATGATGTGGGCCTACTGGTGAAATCCAAGTTGCAGTTATAACTGCAACTTGGATTTCACCAGTAGGCATTACATGATATAAGACAGTTGTCACAGGTTAATACCAGGTCATGCTCACCGAGACACCAGTCTGCAACTGTTGTTCCATATTGCCATAAAGCAAATGAATTATACTACAGTTAAATGGCAAATTACATTAAGTTTCAGTTTCAGTTCACTCAAAACACTCGCCCCTGGGCAACGGAGTCAGTTAACTGTCATTTAAACAATAATCAATAATATTAGATTGAATTCCCATCCCTAACAGACGCCTGTTCACCAAAGTCAAACAGTGACCAACTTGTGTTCAGCACTGATTGGACGGAGGATACGAAAGCCAGATCAGATGACATTTGTTGACCCACTCAGTCCAACTGCCAACACAGATTTAACTCCCATTACTGTGTTAGTCTGAATTGGGTACAACAAGAGTAAGACAAGAAAGCCACACAAAATAAAACAGGATGAATTCCCCTTGAAAATGGCTGCAAATGTAATTGTGTAACAGTTATATATATATACATACACACACACACACACACATATATATATACACACATATATATACATATACATATATACACATATATACACACACATATACTTATATATATAACTGTTACACAATTACATTTGCAGCCATTTATATATATATATATTTATGTAAGTCATGTTTCCTTGAGATACAATAATAGATTACCCTTGAGGAAGACAACCTGAAACCCTGACACACATGGAGTATTTGCACGAATAATAAATCATTACATCTTGCATATGATAATTTCACTGATATCACTGTATAATAAAACACTAACACAACAGAGGTAGATTTATGGGATGCATCATGTGTGATGCTAACTGTTGGGAACTTAAGGTCAGAAGGAGCCAGTAAAAGAGATAACATTGCAACAATAAACCTAATCCAATTTCACATCCAAAGACGGTTAGACAGCTTGAATGCTGACCCAAGGATCAGACAGGTCAAACAAGCTGGAATTTGATTACCACCATACAACATTTATCACACAAGCATCAATACTCCCAGCACTCACAGATGTCTTTATAAATTGGGTTTTACAGTATTCCATGTCGCAAATTTCTTTACCTCACAAAACATTCAGAATTGTAACAATATATTGTAAAATATAACTCAGTTGTGAAAACATCAGTCATATTAAATGTTTTTGGCCTGATTAAACATGCTAACATTTACACATATGGGCATGAATACTGACATCACAAGAGGTCCAGTGTAGACCACTGGTTATCATTCAAAAAGGTTTCATTACTTGCATGAAATCTCGTCACCCTGAACAACACCAGAACATCTAGTATCACCCTGTAGCTTGTTCTGCTGACAAGAAGTAACAAAATTGGAACCTAAACTTCAAATATCAAATTATTATAATGTTCTTGTGGCAAGCTTCAGACAGTGTGCGGGACCTTTTCTTATTGTTTGCACCAAAATACAAACACCTCACTTTAAGCAACTCTCATCCCACTGTAGCATGAACAATATCTGGGCTAAGCACCTTTCACAATCAGGGAAACACCAACATATTGAGCTTTGAACAGGTAAATGAGGAATTTGATGTTAAAAGCTAAGATTTTCTTTAAATAGAATTTGCTAATTAGTTATGACTAGCTGTGACACTGATGAAAGAGAATATCTTTACAAACTATCTGCTGGACTATAGAGTTAATACACTGACACTTTGCTGAGGGAGAGAAAAAAAACTAATTACATTCTTTTTAAAACACCAAATTTAAACCAACCCACTCTAAACAATGCTGAAAACAAACATTCATAAATATAGTTTTTAATAACCTAAAAATATTAAAATGACCTGCTCAAATCATAGAGATCCTACAATATAACATTGAAATCATTAAAATCCTCCTGAATTATCACAGGAGGTGGTGCTTAAAAGTGAAACCAGGTTACAACAGCACATTTTTTCTTGGGATTTGTTATTTGGTCTGATCAGCAGTCAAAATTCACTTCTCAATGTTTGGAATTTTTATTTGGCAAATTTATGATTGAGTCATTCAGTGTATTTGAGTTGATTGGTTTATCAACGTATATTTCAGTATTAAGATATCTGCATTTATATGTGTGCCT
This sequence comes from Thunnus thynnus, assembly GCF_963924715.1. NCBI lineage: Eukaryota > Metazoa > Chordata > Actinopteri > Scombriformes > Scombridae > Thunnus > Thunnus thynnus. Next base: position 11,272,976 of record NC_089538.1, on the reverse strand, counting down.
GACAGATACTGCAGAAGAGCAAGCTATGGCAGAGGGACTGTGCAGGCTTCCATCTAACTCTGTGCTGGCAGGGAACATGCTGTTAAAAATAGCCACGAGCTGAACACACAAGTTTCCTCCTACTTACCTCACACCAAAACCATAACATGGCATATACCACAGAAATACACACAGTACCTTTGTACAGACAAATATATTCTCAACCTGCACTGGTAGCAGTGCAGTATTCCTATCTGTGTTTGCCTTTGTGGTTCAGCACACCTGCTGTGTCTGGCTCAATTCAGAGGTTTGTGTTGCCTAGTTTGGCATAGACAAAATTCACATGCAGCCGGAGGAAACTGCAAATTTACCCCCAGGTCATGAAACAATTCAGACTTGTTATGGAATAGCCAGATCTTTCTCCTCACTGTACATCTGAAACTGTTAAGAAATAATAAAAACAGAAAGACAGAGAGGGAAATACAAGAAACAGTCCGTCTCTACTTAGGGCGGCATTCAAAACATTGGAGCTTATTGATGGTTGTTAGCTGGTGAGCACATTATGAAAATTTCAGCACATGTGCAACACTGCACAAATGGATGACATGAGGAGACCATGTTGTTAGGGCAAATAAGAGAGAAGGAAAACCAATTTGAGGTGCCAATGTGCCAGTTTAACAGAAGCAGAAATCACCATTCTGCTGTAAAAAAAAAAAGAAAAAAAAAGAAAAAGTCAAATTAGTTTGACAATGTGTCTGCAATTTTTTTTTTTCTTCCAATAATAATGCTGCCCCCCCTCCCTTCCCCCTCATACAAGAGATATTCCATCCTTGGGCCACTTACTGTAAAGGCCACTTCCTCAACTTCCCATACACATTCTGATGTTGATTAACTCAGATCACAGTTTAGTGAGCACCAACCAGTGCCACATTAGATTCTCGTGCAGCACGGTTTACCACAGCCCAGTATCCAGAAAATCTCTGAACTATGAACCTCTTCAACAGTAGGCAAAGACATTAATGTGAGCAGTGTCTATTGGCCTGTTCATAACCTCACCACAAAGATTGGTCATCTCTTAGTGATCATTTTAAGTCAGTGCTGTGGTCTAGGAAGACTGTGGTATACTCTGGTGACCCATTGTGTTACTATGCGTCCACTGCAGATCAGCAAGTAAACACAGTGCAGAAAAGACAACACCAAACCTTTGAATTGCATTTTTGCATGGAACAAGGGCTGTGGATTTTACTCTCCATCTCTCACATTGGAGTCACACTAAGCAGGGATACCTTCACGATCAGTGAAGGGATCAATTTAGTGTAGGACTGATTACAGAGACCAGTAATATACATATGAGCAAGTGAATGTTATGTTAAGATAAAAAAATCTGAAACTATCCTTTAAACCACACTGCCGAAGCAATGGCAAAATCAGCACCCATCATTCAAATGAAGTACAGCAGGGGAAAGCAGGAAGAGTTTCTTCACAGTTTTGTCCTGATTGCATCAAGGTCCACAAGGACAAAATGAGTGACTGGTCATTCTACCGATATTTGTGTGGTGTATTTTCAGACATGTATTTCCAAGTCTACTTTATGTGGTAATGTAATCACAGATTTTTTAAAAAAAAAATTTAAATCCTGGCAAACTAGGCTCCCAATGACATCTCATTATCGTCACACACAGTACAGCTCAAACAGAAGTATGAGGACGCAAAATATTAACAGTGAATCATAAAGGATAAATAGTAGTTTCCTTCATAAGAATATTATGCAAAGATGATTTACATGAAACCTACAAACTCAAGTAGGTTTAAAAGGACAATCAAGAATGTAACATGCTAGCAACCCTAGTTCTGAGAACACTGGTTGAACCCTATGGAGAAAGACACAAAGTTGTGTCAAATTCTGTAGGTGTAAAACAAGACTAAGAGTCTATGGCCATGTTAGAAGCTGTGAGGTTATACTTAGGTACAGTGGTGCTTTCAGCTAAATGCTTATCTTAGCATGCTAACATGCGCACAGTGACAATGTTAAGATGCTAATGTTTAGCAGGTATGTCTACCATGTTCACCATCTTAGTGTTGCGTGTTGGCATGCTAATGTTTGCAAATTAGCACAAAGTACAGTCGATCCTGATGGGAATGTCACTATTTTTTGTTATCAACCAAAGTATTGGGCATATTACATTTTGGACCTGATGATGGTGCTATATGGAAAGTGAAGGGATCACCAAAGTTGTTATCTTATAATGTCAACCTCATAGTGGGGCTAGAGAAAAAAAATCAGGGGATCACCAAAGTTAGTTGGCTTCATGCTCTGGGGACCATATGTGTCAGTACAAATGTCATGTCATGTCAATCCATTCAATAGCTGTTCAGATATTTTAGTTGGTTGGTTAGTCCATGGTGGACTGACCAAATGAAAGACCAACATTGCTATCCGTAGATCTATCCTGCCAGCATGACTAAAAAACCCTTTCAAAACATACTACAATCCCATTGTCCCATTGCTGTTAGTAGAACAGCAAGCCACAGTATATTTTGAAGTACCATTCAACATCTGCCAGGTACATTTACACACAGCTCAATATTGTCCCTGTAAAAACTAATGTAGTTTTTACAAGAATACATTTCAAATAAACCATTTGTGTTTGAAGGAGCAATATAATTTATATTAAACCCAAATAATATTTCTTCTCACTCAGGAAATTCATAAAGATGTCAATGTGTTTGCAGGGATTCACAAATTGTATTGAGAATCAAATCATACAAGTAAAGGCTTATAAACCAGAAACTGCTATTTAGGAAGTTTAAAATACTAGGATCTAACATAATATAAACGTTTATTGAAAAAAAATACATAAAGAGGCAGAAGATGAAATAGAAAAGCTGACATAAAGGGGGATCCAGAGTGAGAGGCTGAGATGTATAAAAGAAAGACACAAAAAGTGAGAAAGTTAGACAAAGTGACAAAGCAAGAGAGGTACTGGCAAATAACCAAATAACCACAACAACTCTAAACTGTCACCACCTTGTCAGATGGCTATTAGCCAGATAACGATGTGATGCACTCATACACAGAAAATAACTGTTTATCTCAATGGCACAAGAGAGGGCAAACTGGTTCATCCTGATATGAAGCAACATTTGAAAAAATTGCAACTTGTTTACAATCGCAAAATTAATGTGTCTGGTTTTCTCTCCAGGGTAATGACAGCTATGGACAACACATACAAGAAAACAGGGAATGTGTTACCAGTATTTTAAGGTCAACTCAAAAATTTGGTGACAGCTATGAAGTGACATGCACTATTGCATGTGCAACAACAAAATGCTCATATTTTCAACTTTCTTGCATACATACTGTCTACTGTGTGCTTTGTATTCTCACAGCAGTCTTCACATCAGGAGTGGAGAGAGCCACTCATCCCTCTGCTTTACTTATTGATGCAGCACATGTTCACCAGTTTGCCTGACAATGGTGGAGCCATTTTCCATGGTCCAGTCTTCTCCAGCTCATTCCCACGTAACCCGATACTGAGGTCGAGTAAGTGTGCTGCACTTATAGGTTGTTTTAAGTACTGGGTTTATGTGTGTGTTACATCCATACAGAGAGAGAGGGAGAGATGGGTGAGGAGATACTGCCATGTTTTACCAGTCGGCTGCTCTTCGCTCTCTTTCTGTCTTTCTTCCACCCCCCTTGTGTCCTCCTAACACATACACACCATACATCAAACCATGCATTTATGCCAAGCAATTGAATTCTTATTGGATATAAATCTGGGCAGTGACAAATGAGGCCCCTGTCTGCATCTTCGCCTTATAAACTGACATGCATCTCTCTTGACTGATACCTTTAATTAGCACAGCAGTCTGAGAGATCCATGGCTTTCTGTCTTTCACCTCTAGAGCCAAGACACAGTTACAGAGGAGTCGCAGATAAGAACCATTCTGTTGCCAAGTTAACTGTCAGACCTTCTTTTTGAGGAATATTTTAAAAAAGATTAAGGTTTACCTAGCTTAAAAATAGATCATATGAGGTGAACATATCCTTGTATTTGAACATTTAAATATGCATACATACACATCGGGAATATTTGGAACCATACCGAGAAATCAAAATCCTCCAAATAATACCAAAACAGTTTAAATTTATTGCATCAGTGATTTTGAACAGTTATGTGATATACAAGGTTATTGGATCTTTGTATTTGTAGTGTTGTGTCTGTCCAGTTCACAGGCTAACACTGTGGCAAACAATGATTAGTATTTAATGATTTGGAGTTCTAAAAGTATAAGCCTTTTTAGTGAAAATTGGTGTTGGCTTTCATTCTTTGATCTGATTTGGAAAGAGTACAGAGGAGGACTTTTGAATGGTTCTGTCAACATGTCCAGGGTTTTCAGTAAGAGCTAGAAATTGATGTAATCAATAATGAACACAATTAAAATGTGAGAGAGGCGCTTTCTATCATCTCAGACCCCACTCATCCGGCACAGCTTCCAGCCGTTAGCCTGTAGGTGGCGCTATAGATCACTGCTGACCAGGACAAACCTTTTCAAAAACAGCTTTATCCCCACTGCAATGCTGACCTTAAACTCCTTGGCACCTTAACCATTTACTGCCCCTCGGTCAATCTGTATGGAACTGTCGTTCTGTGTGCATGTGTGATTTCTGATTGTGGCTACGTGATTGATGTCTATACAATGTTGTTGATGGAACAGTACTGTTACATACTGTACCAGAACTAAATTCTACCAGCTTAGCTATGTGGTCTGAATTGAGCAACTCCTAAACTCAACAGACAGACTCTAAACAGCTCGAAGATTTGGGGGGGTTCAGTCTATCTCCATGGTTCAGGTCACTGGGGTAGTCAGAAAGTTCTTCAGAGGCAAAGCAGCAGATAAGAATTCCATTGAAATGCTGAAGGCTTTGGATATTTTGAGCTGTCTCTTCAAAGTTGCATGGAGCTCAAGAGCATGTCCGTCGATTGGCAAACCTTCATCAGACCTTGACCTCCAATGTGCTACAATTAGAGTAGTTTGCTGCTGTGACTGATGCAGTCAGGGTGTAAACTTGAGACTGTAAGGGAGCTTGACTTCCCAGTCCAGCTGAATGGGAAGTCAAGTAGTTTAGGTATCTAAAGTAAAGGTAAAAGGAATTTTGAGTTTGGCTGTCGGCTGGATGACAGCTTGGCTTTGTATCAGACCGTAGTAGCAAAGAGACTGCTGAGCTACAAAACAAACCTCTTGATTTACAGGCCTCTGGTCTCTTCACCTATGGTTAAAAGCTATGGGTAGTGAATGAAAGATTTAGATCACAGATACAAGAGGATGAGGCCTCTTCATTGGGGAACTGGTCTTACTTTATGTGTTAAGAATAAGATGCTAATGGGCTTTGGGAGAACCTCGGTATCTAGGCATCCCTCCTTATATTTGAAAGGAGCTGGTTGAAAGTGTTCTGGCACCAAGTAAGGATGACTTTTTGCCCCCTCTAGTTTGGAGGTGATCCAGATGTGACCTTATGGGAGGTGAAACGGAGGTAGACCTGAGACAGCTGGAGATGGCTGCTAGGTAAAAGGACATATGGGCTGCTCTGCTTGCTCTGTTGCCACCACCACCCTGACCGAGAGGGGATGAAAATATAATTTCCTGCTTGTGTTTAAAGGTCCTATACAATCATAACTTCCTTTATGTGATGAAATTCATTTGAAACAATTTTTGGGGCATAGGACAGCGAATATCAATCCCAAGTACACAGTACATCAATTGGCATCAGTTATGGCAAGGAAGGGAAAAAGGCTAGATTGTTCAAAGATTTATTATGACTTTATTGGTTTGACTTTTTTGTGTCAATCGCTGTAGAACTATGTGATCACTACTACAAGAAGGAGTAAAAATGTTCCCCAGTGTTGAAGAGGTTACTTCAATGGGTCCTGAATACCAAAAACATTTCAATTATCTGAAAAAAGAAAGGTGATGCTATTTACCACCCATGGTGACCAGAGAGATTGAACATTCAAAATTGGAACCATTTCACAGTATTTGTCAATTTAGTCTAAGATTACACTTAACCCTCTTTTGAAATCATCATAAATTACTTCCCACTCTTTCTATTATATTCTCTCCCCAATTCAAGTGTGTGTCCACTGTATGCCCAACTTCAATAACCTGTCCTTTGATGTGCAGCATTCATGTCTGCCATGAGACAGTTTTAGTATTATGAGTGAAGCAGAGAGATTTATTATAACCCAGAAAGGGATCATGGCTTCATAAATCTGTCTACAAGGCTACAGAAATGACTGAATTCCCAGCAATGCAATTATTATTTTTTATTCAAAGGAGCTTTTAGGGTTAGCTTTTAGAGTTTTTAGAATAGGAACAGCTTTAGTGTTACTTGCTTCAATGTGTTTCTTGTCATGAAACATTATGACCACCATGTATCAAGATGATGGGCATAACTAAGCTAAGCCTGAATGTTTTCGACCAAATCATAACTACTGCTCTAGCTGTCCAGTGAAAATCTATGTCTTCCAAAATGTCAACATTTCAGAAATTACAAAAAATAGCTTCCAGATTTTGGATTGTTTATGAGGTAAAATAAAATGTTCAATAATCAGACTTGGGCAAACACATTTTTCACCAATAAACAAAAACAATGGGTATTTGTGGAAGAAACTACTTGTTTTCTTTAATTCTTAATTTTTCTGGTTGTGCAATGTTTGTGTAGCCAGTTTATTAAGGTGGAAGACCATGTTCAGGTGTCTGGTAATGTCAGAAACAATATTTGTAAACATCTGCTAGAGGCAGCACTTTCATAAAAACGTACAAATTATTTCACCAGAAGGCGTAGTGGTTGTTGCAGAAATCCTGCTGAAAGAGAGAAGTCTAAAAATCACATTTGCAACTCAATTACCTTCAGCTCATGTAAACAAAGGACTCAGCGTGGGAGAACCACATTTCCACATTCTTTCTAAATGTAGTCATTAAATTTCAAGACACTCTTGTTTTAGCAATGTAAAATTTGAGTTAGACAGAAGGCCCTCAGATGGTGGCAGGCAAGAGTCAGAGTGAAACAGAAAGAGAGGGGGTTGGGGGTTTAAAATTCAAATTTCCAGGATATCCAGGAACAACTGTGTCTAAAATATCACAGCTTATTTCTCCTGGTTCAACTCTTCCTTGCTTGGTGAGGTTGCGACTCATCAACCTCTAGAATCTCCTACTCTTCCTCTTACTTTCCGTCCCTAATCATCCTCTCTGTTCTTTTCTGTCTCCCCTCTCTCTCTACCTCCCACTTTCAAACATGCAGGGACATACACCCGAGCACCAATGCTCTTCTCATTTACACAGGCCTTCACAGGACCAATCGCAACCTGACATTGTGTCTCACAGTTCAGTGCATACTATTCCCAGAGGGATCTATTAAGTTATGGTACTCAGTGAGCCAGGGAAAGGGAGAGCCAAGCTTCCGAGTGGATTAGTTAATCAATAATATGGGGAGGCATTAAAATAGATGCATTCATACGTTGATTTAGAACAGGGGCAGGGAGCTGTCTAGCTTTCACAACTCCCTGAGGTATTGATCATGGCAAGTGGTTGGTGGACACTTACCAGGGTAAACATCACAACAGTGAGCTTTTGGTTTTTGAGTCAGCTCTAAAAACAGGCACTTGGCTATACGTTGGCCCAATTCATGTTCACCTCTAAGAGACCATTATAAAACATGACCCTCAAAAATACACTAATGATGTTGAAAGAACATTTATTGTCGCAGTTCTCCTCATCTACAGTTATTTCTGTCTGACTCCATGGCCTTTAAGGGCACAATGACCCTGTAACGATTTTTTAGTCCTAATGCAAATGATACTTTTCTTTAACTCTCAGGGGAGTAAAAGAGGAACTAAGCTCATTATCATGCAACTTTGCTGCATTACTGCACCACTGAACTCCTTTTACCTTGGCTAACATCTAACTGAACCTATTCTGTTCACCCCATTTCTGTGCGAGATACTCCGGTCTCTAAAAAGCCCTAAGGGATGCTAAACAGTGGCTCGATTGGGACTTGCAAAGAAAGCTATGGATGATAAAATGATGTGTAACACAAGCAACTAGCAACAGTAATCTTGAGCCGGGGGGCATTTTTCATTATGCAATTATATTTCATTGCCAAGTGTACAAAAGAGCCTCAATCTGAGAGTTGTTGAAAATGGAGCGCAGATGAAAATGTGGGAATGAAACATTACGAGGTGGTAGGTGATAGCAGAGTAGATACAGATTGTACTGTGCATTAATGCTGAAAGCATGTAAGGATGCTTTTAAATAGAATTGCGCAAATAATCTTTAAATCTCAGATATACATACAGTATGTGCCCTTGTGCATTGTGAGCGTGTCAAGGAGCTTTGTATCTTTGTATCATTCTTTCTGTATATGGTAAAAAGCAATGTTATGAAATGAAAAAAAAACAGCCATATTGTGTGTGTATGTTGTGATACAGACAGTGTATTTGAAATTAAATGTAGTTGGAAATAACAAAATCCAGAAAAGTACAAAATAATTAAAATGGAGGGAAACATTTCCAGCATGTTTACAGCTGAAGTCCTGATAAAAAAAAAAAGCTAGAATGTTTTTGTTGTTTTTTTTTTCAAATGAAGTAAAAGCAAATTTCAAAATTCCTCACTTCTACATCACAACAAAGATGTGGAACACAAGAGTTACCCTGTTGCTTGTATGAGCACAAAGATAAAAACAAGCATCTCTCTTCACCTGCCAGAAAATGCCACAGGACACACAAACGTCTAACATAAACGAATGCACTGATGAGTTAACATCTAAAAAGGTTTACCAGACTCCGTAACAAAGACTGTAGAGCAATACACATGCCACACATTCACTGACACATCCAGGTTTGCAAAAAGACATTTTTAATCTTGAATTTCAGCTCAGCACCCTGTTTTCAGTTATAGGAGCCGGTATGTAACAATTTTGCAAAAGGTGATGAAGCCTACAATAGGTGGAGCAAAGGTTGGACACTTGATGAGATAGGATTTTAGCCAGACTGCCTTAATGGTATACTATGTGGGATTTTCCTAAAAAAAAAAAACAATGTATAGACTAATGCAAAAATAATCCCTCTCAATCATCACTTATGACCCACTGGAAGTGTGGGGCGGTATATGTATGTACAGAGACCCTGCCCTATGCCTGTATATTCTTATTATTTTGCTGTGTTAAGGACATTTCTTGGCATCAACCTTTGGGCAGTGGGTGTGTTGCCCCCAGCCAATAACAGCGTACAGGGTGTGAGGTCAGGACTCTATGAAAACGTAGCGACTAGGTTACATCGCTGTCTCCATCTCTCTCCTCTGCTCTCTGTCTGTGTGTCTGTTTGACCAAGATTGGCGCTGAACTCCACATACCCCCCCCCCCCACACACACACAGAGCAGAGCAGAGAAGCCACAGTGGACAGGATAAGCGTGTGCTTCAGCTGCACTCACACAAAATCTGGCTGGCAATGTGGCACCTTCCCACAGGGTTGTGCAGAGGTGTGGGCGTGTTTATTTGTGCTTTAGAACGTAACCACTGTGAGGCAATCAGAAAATAAGGTTTTATTAATCTGATGCATGACTTTGTCCTTGCTAGAGCTGCTCCCTCTCTTCATTCACTCTCTAGCTCGCTTGACTACCGCTGCTCTCTCTCTCTCTGGTGTTGTTGAGCAAGGGGGGAGAGGCAAACTTTGAATGTTGTGTTCACAAACACCAACCGACAAATCCTGCATAGTATGACTTTAATACTGTTAAAAACAAACAAATCAAAGCAAATATCAAGTACACTGGGTCATATGAGTATTTGATTTCAGGTATCTAGCCAAATGTGGATGACATGATGCCAAAACCAAATATTTCAAACACATGTAATAAAAGAGCATAATGACAGAAAATCTTTCAACTATCAAAAACATCAAACATAAATGTCAGCTTTTGGTGTCAGCTTTTCAGAAAGAAACTGCTTTTTTTCTGAAGTCATCACTTTGCATCACCATTCAACAATCATACAAGGGAAAGGGCAGATACAATTTTCTGCACTGATAGTAGCTACAGTGAATGCAATGCAGTCACAGTTTTATCTGTTGTTTACAGCCCATGAAATACAGTGCCCTCTGCGATGTGCATTTTTGTACTTTAATCAACTGGGCACAGCACACAAGCATATTCTCCCCTGTCGCTTTTCTTGAATGAAAATACTATTGGAGTCTCAACCTGTTTAGACACAGTGCAGAGAGAGAGAGAGAGAGAGAGGGGGAGAGAGGAGGTTGAAGAAATAGGAAATCATTATATCAAATAGATGTAGATGGGGCATGGTGAAGTGAAAGTGCCTTCCTAAAAAGGCAAACCGTGATACTTCATAAAATGACTCTCTGTGTGTATTCACACATTACAAACTGATCACATTTAACAGTGGACTAATGCAGTACCCACAGCTGGATTTTAATTTGAAATCCCCATCAGTCAACAGTTCTTTGATTACTTCCTGAAAACAAGTGCTTATATTATTGAGTTCAAATGTTTACAGATGTAGCACAATCAGAAAATGAATGCAGATTGCTGCATCATTAGGCTGATCATACACCGGTTTCCTTCCCTGGATGCTTTCTCACTCTTGCTTTACCCTTATTAGTCATTTCTGTCACTTCTTCATCTTTTTCCTCCTCCCTCTCGCCCCTGACTTTCTGTCTCTCTCTTTCTGTCTCACTGTAAAGCCCCTTGGAATCATCATTATGCACAGTCAACCATATCATCTACAAATATTTGTATGCTAATGCCTGTTTTCGTATGCTGCTCTAATTAAGGTTGGTAGTGTGACATAGGCTAGCTAACAACCCGTAGTGTTCTCAGTAGGCAAAGAAATGAGTAAAACAATTCATAAACACGGCTGCTCATTGTGGAAATGTTCTCACCTTTTCCCAAAAGACTGCAAGCTTGTGTGAAACAAAGACCTGTCTGATTGGCTGCCACTGAACTGCCTTAAGCTGACCTCCCAGTGGGATAACAGGTAGGTTAATTAGTCATGCATCAGCCTCTCCCTGGCCAGATTTGGGCTCTAGTTGGACAGGAAATTTTAGCAACATGTCTATGTTGTACACCTGTAGCGCGGCACAGAACGGTCAAAGCCTTTGGGAGCAGGTCTAAGCTACGACCTGATGTTTGTACATCATAACCAAGTGGGCCAGCTTCCTGCTTGTATTATTTTTGGACTCAACCCAGAGGAAATGACTGAAACTTTGTTACTGTCAAAATTCCCTTCATTTATCCTCTCAAAAAGTATGGTCTTCCACCAGGCCCTTAGGCTATTGTATTTTTATTTACTTTTTCATTTGTGATAAAATATCCATGCTATTCACCAAAGGCCTACTGGCCTCAAGTTTAGATGAAATTAGAAATCTATAATTCAGTTCACACTTCAGAAAGTGTGCCCAGCAGAGTAAATGTTTGGCGAGGGAAAGAGAGAGACACACACACAGAGGGAGAGAACAAGTAAGGGAGGGGGGTTGGAGGAGTGTGTGTGTGTGGGGGGGGGGTTAATTTCCTATGCTTCAGCCGATCACCCTGCTTGTGGCACAGTAAAGTCCCCGGAACAATACACAACCTTGAATAATGAACTATGCATAACAATATATTCCTTTTTCATTTTGATATTCATATGAAAATGGTACATATGCTGAAAAATAAATAAATAAATAAAAAAAACAACTGCTCTAAACAACAACCAAGAAAAAAACTCTTAACATCAACAGTTTGACAAGTCATGGCATGCAGCCTATAGAAGAGTTCAATGCTTGATCTTCTGACATGATATTTGACACATTTCTCTGGTATAATTGCTTATAGAGGAAACTGTAAAAACTCTCCACATCAGCCAACTTTTTTTTTTTTCCTCAAGCCTCTGCAAGTTGATATAGTCACTTCAAAGATCCAACTTAGTGGGATGTTATTGAATTTTTGACGGGGGTGGAGGGCGGGTTGGAAAAGATATTGCTCAAGAGTTTTTCACCAACACTCAGACCAATATCATCAGATATTAAACATGGGGAGAAATCACTTCCTTTGAAGAGCGGTGGAGAACGAATGAACAAAGGCAAGAGAAAAAAAAACAAGATCTATTACCTCGGATGTTGACAGAAAAAAAAATATATATCAAAAATGGCTCGGGGGCGTGAGGCATTTTAACCAGATTCACACAAACACTATACCTTTTTACTCCATGCAGCTGGGTTGCATTGTGCATTGTAGACTTTAGCACATATAGCATGTTTCATTGCCTGATGGAAGCAAATAGAGCCTCTGTCTTGAAATGTCAGATAATAAATTATATTCTTCTGCAGTCAACTCAGAATCTGGTGATGGACTCATGGTGTGACCAGCCTGCTGGGGAATCAATGTCAATATCAGTCGTAATGTGGTGCACATTTGGCAGGGCCTTGTGCTGAAAAAAAATAAGTGTTACCCATGTGTTGTGGAGTAATAACTCAGGGCCAAATGTGTATAAACATGTTAAAGATGGCTATTGGTTTTCCGAGTGGTGACTCACTTCTGCGGAGGTCGAGCGACAGTGACACATGATGTTATATTTTGCTAAAGAACAAGGTTAGTATTCAGTTTATTACATGACTTCTTTTTCAGTCTGCCAACAGCTGACGCTACATTTTTATGAGAAACCACCTCTGGAATATCACTGAGTAATAACCTTAATCCTGGTAATATCTGTCACATATAATTTCAAAGGCCTCTGGTTATTTTGACTGGGAACATGAACGGATCTTTTTCACTATCTTGTCATGTGTGAGACAGATGGATTTTTTTCTCCCGTCATGCTCAGATTCAAGACAAAGCAGAGAACATGGAGAGATGCGCCGGGGGTGGAGCGTTCCTTTATGTCGGCGGAAAATCTATCAAAGTCTGTTAACGTGAAGCGTTGAGAAATGAGAGAGCAATCCTGATACCATAACGGCAAATGCTCACCCAATAATAACAGGTGAAAGCAATGGTGTAATATACCACTTGTTTTCAAAGACAAGACAAGTTTTATGACTTAGTTTTATTCAAGCAAATGAGCAAACTCTAATATGACAAAACAATTTTACTGTCCTTGAGCACAGGCACTCAATGACCTTTTTGTCACGTACGGATTTTTGGCCTCTAAAACTTGGTGAAGGATGATGGTGCCACGAGTGAGAAACCAACATAATATTTTTATCCAAAGAAAAACTGCAAATGGAAAAGCATTTCGCATGACAATCACTGCATATACGAATTGGTAATATTCATGCTTATTCGTCATCATCATGAACTTTATAAGATACATGTTGCTGCAATTTCTTGGTTGTCAACAGAAATCAATAAAACTCAAACTACTGAATACCACCTTTAAGTTCCTCACAAACCTAATTGTCCTTGAGTTCTGCCAATTGTCCAGAATCTCTCAATGACCTATTCAGCTCCAAGGACAAAATGTAATCAATCAGCATCGATATGTTATAGTGGACTGATTTTATAATTCAGAAGTAACAGGACATTACAGTTCATTTGAACTGCTAACCCTTTAAAGCAGACCAAAGGCCAGATTCCAACAAAGATTGCATATAGAGTCGACTATTTGCATGAGCTGTTTGCCCATTGTTATGTGATGGACAGTTCTCACAAAACAAGTTGATACTGAAATTCTCTCTTTCCCAGAGTTGATTTCTAAAAATAATGAAATGCATTACAAAAAGCAATAAACTGGTATTATTAAAGTATATCCTCACACTGCCTATAAATGAGAGACTCGGCAGTGTGAATCCAAGTCTTTTCTATCAAACAGCTGAATGACCTAATACAGCAGCATTGCCCATTTATGGCCTAAGCCCACCATTTTCTTGAAAATACCGACACTACTGTGAAATTGATTTCACCTCTCTGATAGGTGCAAATATTAAGCATCTCATTTCTACCAGTGCAACAGCTTTGGCTGATTTTTACATTCAGAGAATCCTAACATTCAACATTTAATGATTTACTTTATCTTTTTTTCATTTTAATAGTTTGGAACCATAACAATCTCCATGCATTTACATCTGTACTGTGCATTTGTGCACCAAAAGGCGACCTTAAAAAAAGAAAAAGGGAACTTAAAAATGTTCACACGCTTCATGATGCTGCATGTAATATGTATATCAAAATCAACCAATCATGAACTGACTGACTGACGGCAACCTCAACTTCTCAGACATCAAGTTGACAGCTAAATTCAACTATTTAAAAGACTCTGTTCCTGGAATCCATTCTATATTTTTAAATGATCTGTGGAAGAGCTCTTGAATTATTTAGTTATAAAAACTGAGCATTTCTATTGATATACAGATTCAATTATGTATTGTGTTTCAGTGTCTTTCCTTTGAATTGATCTGTCCTCCCTTAGAGGCATTATCAGCACATTTCACAAGTCTTTCACAGAATTTGATGATACTCCCATCAACACATTTCCAGGAAATGCTGAGAAAAATATCATATAACTATATGCAGTGTATTTTGTTATATTCACCTTTTATTTAGTATATATTGGCAAAAAAGGAATTTAAGACTAGATATCTTCATCATGGTAATTAAAAGTATTTGTGCAACCAGACACACAACTAAGATGGCCACGCACAGTTATCTCTATGTAACTGTAAGATGCCACACACTGAGACAAAAAGACACTTCAGTGAGCCTTGTAGGCCATCTGCCATGGCCACACCTGAGAAACACATCTGACAGGCAATTAATAAGAGAGCCTCCAGCTGTGGTGGCCGACCTCTGTGGCATATGTCGCTCTGATGACCCTAATTTGTTTGGCATCCTCTTTAACTGGACTGAACAGAAACTTATCCAGCATTTTTACTGTTGCCTTCGCACATCCAAGTGTATTTGTTTACCCCAAAGCTCTTAATCTAGAAAAGTAGAGAAGCAGACATATGCTTTTGTTTGGTTACACAATTTTTCCTGACGTTCATCCAATGGCCTCTGTTATGACTCAAGTCTGTGCTAATGTAAACAAAAGAGAGTAGTCAAATGGTTCATATTGGGGATGTGCAGATGTTTTGTGGAGATGTTTTGACTGTAAGCTAGCTGCAAAATATCCTTGATCATAGACTAAGATTGTGGTGACAACTTGAGAATAGTTGGATAGATTATTCAGCTTGTTTCTGACAGATGGTCCAGATGTTATGCCCAAGTGATAGCACTAAACCATCTGCAGTTGGTCTGAAGTCCAGCTAAAAGGGTGCACCTCATGGAGATTTTGTGTCTTGGTCAAGGTTGTACCAAGCAATTTGCTCAGCTTTGTGCTGCGCAGAGATAGCTGCCCTGCAGTATGCATCTGGCTGTGGTTGTGTCAACACTGTGAAAGTTGACAGCCATGTACCAGATATCAGTTTACAGTAGAGGATTTGGTGAATGTTTTGATGGAACTTGGCACTCATGTTAGATTTATCCATGTATCAGGTGGAAATGTCACCGCTTGGTTATGGACTGTGGCTGTGCTGAGAGATTCTCAAACATTCGGCAGGAGGAAGTCCATTAACTTCAAATCCACAGAACTGTGGTCAGTACTGCAAGAGTGATTGCACTGAAAAGATCCTGAAACAGTTCTGCACTTGAGCTGGATTTATGTTCCCACCAATAGTAGATATCAGCCATCAGTAATTAAGAGATGTAGTGCTGAGTGGCTGCTAGAGTTTTGAAAGGTGAAGCTTGTCTTTGTTTATGAATATGCTCTAGAGTATGACAAAGATATGCAAAGATTTTGACCTGTGGCAGTCAGTCTCACAATATGCAGGCAATACAGGCAACTTGGGGCACCCTCTGGCTAACATGGCAAGGAAGCCTCTTAAATAATTTTGCTTGACCTGTATGTAGGATCACAAAAACCCCACATCTCACTCGTTTTGCCTTCAGGAGCATTATTCAAGTTTCTTCAAAGACTTTGTGGGACTAAGTGAGATACAAGGCTGTTGGCTACATGTTTACTATATAACAAGGGTGCAGATCATATCTGAGTTGATTTGATAGCAGACATCTGAGATTTTTGTTGAAACAAACAAAAAATATATCACCTACTTTGCCCATCCTTTGATTTTAGCATGCATTTCTGGTGGAATGTGTGCATTTTAATGTGATGCTATTAATGCTCTTAATATGAAAAATACCAAGAAAAGTTTCCTGAGCTGCATGGAATGGCTGTATAACCTGACAGCAGGAAGGTGACTCAAAAGTTAAGGAATTGAAGACCTCAGGATGAAGCTAATTGGAGCACTGGCCAAACCTTGGGATATGAGGGAGCACACCAATATTAATAGCTATGAAAATATAAGTGTTCAGCAATATGGTGCTGGGCTTCAAAGGGCGCAGAAAGTTCTTGGTTAATGGGAGGTTTGTAGTTGAGGTCGGTGGGAGAGGATCTGTACAATATTATTCTTATACTATGCAGTCTCTCCACCAGACCTGTCATCTGGGAAGTGCATTAGACAAAATATAATCATCTCTACTTCATACTCCATTCTACAAGCCATATGATTTCAACCAATGATAAACATTAAACCAGATTCTGTGTGAATAATAATGAATGTGGAAGCCATGTACTTCAATAACACCAATGCAAGCCAGGTTGTTGAATGGGCTGTCTCGTGGAGTGATTGAGCTGTTCCATTATAAACAGCGCTTATGAAAGAACAGTCACTTTTCATTTACACAACCTTTAAGAACCCTTATTAGGCAAACAAATTCTTATTTCACAAATGCATAACCACCGAATGTGATCATTTGTCTTTAAATTATATTTATATCTATGTGTGTCCATATGCACTAGAAAGAGTACATATTGGGGCTTAATTGCAATGGTGAGTTTAATTGATTTCAGCAGCTGTTACCAAGCTGTTTTTTTTATATGAAATGGCAGCTTCATGAAACAGGTGATTCTGAATATTACGAGATATACAAGAAATTTAGTTATACATACATACATACATACATACATATATATATATATATATATATATATATATATATATATATATATATATATATATATATATATATATATATATACAGTATGTCAAATATACTGTACATCAAATTTGTAGATGGGTCCTCACAGCAGGTGAAGTTGTCTTTAACCAGTGCAAACAGAAGCTTCCCCTTCACTAGAGTGTTAGGGACCTATTCAGGGACTGCTGTTTGTGGTCACTTGTGTCAATACCGGGCACATGTGCTGGATCAATGTCTCCAAACATCACTGGATATCTAGGTACATCAGAATGTCAAAGGACAACATGGCTGTTATTGATATAGTAAAGCACTTCTTTACTAGTCTTGGTGTAGGGCCACAAGTCTTTCAGACCTTGTCCAGTGGATCCATAATGTCAATAGAGCAGCAGTGCTTGTTGTAGGTAAAAAAAATATTGTGAGCACACTTAAATAGCTGGTTGGTACAGCAGTGTGCCACAGTAAAACAGTGCAGACAACACTTAACAATGGTCCTAAAAAACATAATTATGACATGTGGTGCCAAAATGGCCGGTACCTGTGCCAACATCACTTTAAAAGATGGTTGAGGCTGTGAGAAGGGACCATTATCAAATGCCAAACATCATGCTGTTACCATTTATGCAGCCAGGTTATAAGCCTCTGTTCAATGTCATAATTATCTGTTAAAGTATTCTGTCTAATTTTGCAAGAGGCAGCTCACATATTACATTTCTAACACAGCTGACAAATTGTTATGCCCTCTGGTTCATTTGAAATTGTAGTGGTTTTGATTATGTCTGGATACACCAACAAGCCATTGCGCTGATGCATTTGTCAAAACATTGGTCATATGCTTTTAATTTAAATAGCATTCTCTCTGGTGACTGTCTTCTCGCTTTTATTGTTAATTATTGAACAGTTATTGAGATCTCTTTGTAAACTGCTCTCCTGTGGGTGTGAATTAACTTTAGTTAGAACTAAGTTATTCAAAATAGCATCTTAGTCTTTATGGCTGCTAAATAGGCGAGAGGCAAAAATATGAATGCTTGCATAACTGCCTTTTTAAAAAACTGATCTCCACAGGTGAGCTGCCTGATAACTACCAGGTTCTGGAAGGATAAAAAAGGTTGGAAAAGATTCAATATGCAGATGTCCTTATCTCTCTCAAACACTTTAAACATTCAGCTGACTGGAGCAAAACAAAATCTCCTTCTTTCCTTAATAAAAGTGTCATGAAGAGAAAATTGGTTTGAAACCTACTGTACATTATTTCATGAAGCTTGGCCTCATTTGCATACCCACAGATGACTGGCACGTGACAGTTGGGTAATTATGCTTCTGTAGGTAAAGGATGATTCCTAATGCAGCTCAGGCTTTACAGGTGCTCACTTTGTATTCACAGAACACAGAGCGGAAGGGATTTTGACTTTAAAGCATTTACTGTTAGTCATTAGGTATTTTTGGATTAAGTGGACAGATAATGGATGGAGAATAACCTTCATGAAATGTCATTTGGAGAATAAAAGTTAAATAAGCTAAAATTGCTGTTTAATTCTGTCTGTTCATTTGGCAAGCAGTATGTATGCATTTTTTGTTATTTATGTGTTCAACTCTATGTGTCACAAATATTGGCTACCAGTGTGATCTTTTGGCTCGGCTGCTATTCTGCCCATTGCAAATCTCTAAGAGCTATTCATGTGATGTCTACATTCCTAGGAAAGCTGTTGATGTCATCGCTTATGTTTGCAATATGTGTTTGACTTATCCAATGATTCTAACCTTGCAATCGTGAATCGAGTAAACTGCCTAATTTTTGGACCCAATTGATTTCATTGAAAGTATTAAGAGGAAAGAATTGTCTATCACAGCAATAGCAATAGTAATGTAATGTAATCCAGAATCTACATTCATAGGTTAAGCCTTCAGCCTAACACAGTGCTGGTTCAGTGATACATCATGAGTTTGAAGGTTTATGAGAGGCCAAAACACAGCACAGTGGTTTAACACTGTAAGGATTTTAATCTCTGCAAAGTACAGCAGCAACCTTTTTGTCCCCTTTCAAAGACATGACCTGGTTTACAGTTGGAGAAGGCTGTTACAAAGATATCTAACAGGAATGTGTGCTTGCACATATGTGACTGGCCAATACAGTGCATTGTCAGATCACATTCCAGTGCTGCAAAAGATGGGCCAAGTACAACTTTGTTTACTAGAGCTTGCTTTTTTTGCTGGAAGCCCTTTGTGTTAGGACCCTGTTTGCCAACATGCTTGTTTCATTTCAATAATTGATGCAGTGCTATTGTCAATCCGAACACAACACTAGACCAGTAAATACACAGGCCTCTTTGCTAAGGCTGTCTTCTGCATTTCTAGATACATTTATGATGACCTATGTAACTATCGCCTAATGATTCATTTGATCATCATGCGTAATTGCACAATCATAATAGTGGCAGCATAATACAACAGAAACACTGTGTTAATTGCTGCTCTGATAATGTAATATATCTATGTGGCTGCCTCGGGCTGGGCGTTTCATCTCTTGGGAGGGTGGGAGACTCGATTCATGTAGTCAGTCACATGACTGGGACTGCCATCTGGATGTCACACATCCTGTATGGAGTCATGCTTTCTTCATCACTGGCTGGGGGGATCCCTGTGAGTCAGCAAATTAACCATGGTACCCCTTGGACCTCAATGGTTGAGTGAGGTAAGCATCACACACAGGGCAGTCTGGAGGCATTAGGGTTGAGTACTGTTCACATTTGAACCAATACCGGTGCCTGGAATTCGGTACCGGTACCCGATGGTATTTTTTTCAGTATTTTACTTTCTCTGTAATAACAAAGTAATATCTAAAAACCATGTAAAACTACTTTATTATTACAGGGAGACCATATGTAAACATATGGATATCCATATGTATGCTAGGCTAACAGTCCATAAGTTGTGTGAACACAAAACACCATACCACATTTGTCGCCTGCCCAGCACAGAGTTGTTAAACCGCAAACACTGCAGCTACATCCTATTTTTATAGTCTATTTGCTACGCACAGCATGTCACAACTACGCTAAAAATGCTAGACATGCTAACTAGCTGCTAGCCTCCATGCAGGCTGGTAAAATGGATCCATTGCAGCTCATCTCTATCCACGGGTTGGTACTCAGTCCCACTGAGAGTGAGCTGCGCTTGGGGCCACGCTCACCCTCAGTCCCACAAGGTACCAAAATTTGGATTGATCTAATGGGAATCTGTACTTGGTAGTACCACCATAATTCAGTCTATACACTTAAAAGTGCTGAGTTTGGTACCCTGCCCTCAGAGGCACTAGCTTGCAGAGGCATGCAAGGAGCCAGAGTGCATAAGCTTAAGTAAAAAGTACTGGACTGCTCTTTCCTGTTCGATACTCAAATGCTCTGTACCTTCTAATCGGTAGGAGCACAGTGGAATATGATGCTTCAGCTGTGTTTCTTCTTCATCCACAAGAACCTCTTTTCTCCATGATTTGAGGGTAGTCATGCCTAATCAACATACCGGGCATTGGACATGGCCAGAGCTGTGACATGGTCCATTGCAGAGGTTGCAACTTTCAAGATTTTTTTTTTATGTCTCACTCAGTAAGACAAAAGAACTCAGTGTCTCTTGACATAAACTTCTAGCTGTTAGCTGTAAGTGGGACATACCTTCGTTGTTGACCATTCTTGCTAACTATGCTGCTAAGAGGAATATCGTCGAGAAGCATCACAGGAACATTTCTACTCACAGATCAGCGAGTATAGGTGGAACTGAAAAGGACAGCAAAACTGCCATCCAGTAGGACAGGGGTTTCCCTAGTGCAGAGAGTTGGGGTTTCCCTTTGAAGCTTTACACCACCTCAATGGACAATGAGGATATGGTGTCATCTTCACTGCTGAGCAACACAGAGTTAATGCCTTCCTCTCGGGTACGTGGCAGCAGTTTGTCTAGAGAGGGACAAAGGAGTAGGCCTTCAAAGCATCACCACCAAACTACGCCTGACTGTCTTCACGGTGCATTATCACCAGGGGGCATATTGCTGGGAGTAAAATCACTGCGGCTGGCAGGGTAAGATAGTCAATGCAGTCTGTCTGGTCCTAGAAGCCAACATTGAAGTGTTCAGTGCCAAAGCAGATGAGGCACTGCTGGTGCGGGTTGACAGTAACCAAGGCAAGGCCAAAAGAAAGAAGCCAGCCACAGCTGTCTGACAAAGTCATCCTCTGCAATGTTGTTGTTTTCTGTCACTGAAGAAAAGTAGATGAAGAATGGTGTGGACACTGCTCTTTATAGGGTAGCCCACATAGCATTACAGGCTCATCCTGATTCACTGAGCTATACTGCACATATACAGTGAAAGACATTTCAGTGGACAGATGGATGCACAAAGATGACTAAATCTATAGGGTCCTGTTAGAGTGTAAGGCCTGTGTGATATTCATTGGTCATATTGATAAATAAAGTACATAAATTATATAATTTTAGCAACAAAAAATAACTGTACTGCTTAAACACTAAGATGCCATATAATTATGTCACTGGGCTTGGGAATTCCTTATACAGAGCAGCTTGGCTCAGATTACACAGCATGTAAACATTTTCTGGCAAGGCATATGAGTAATCCCATCTCATTAAGCCACTATTAACAATGCTTGGTCAACTGTGACTTCTGAATGTGCAAATGAATGGGAAAATAACTGGGCTGGAAAACACATTTTCCTTTGTCAGACCCTTCTCAACTGTGAGCTCATAGGAGGGAGAGGCATGTTCTCCAAACGTGCATCAAGCCTCCTTTAATGAGTCAGAGACAGAGGAAAACTCTGCAGTGGGGACTAACCTCCAATATGTGACAGCAACCAAGACTCTGGTTATCTAATTGGTGTAGATGTGTGCAGTTCTCCAGCAAAACATTGTTTCATTTGCCGTTTAACTGACAAGATCTTTAGGATGTCAATATCACTAGGTTCATCATGACTCTGACTCTGAATGCAGCAGAGCATCTTGAAAACCAAGTTCTTCAGGGATCCATTAGGAAATTTAAGATGACTGACTCCAAAATACCAGTCCAATTAGAATCAATCACGGTCCTGACTCATTCCTTTAGGATCCCTTTGTGTGGGACTCTTATTGCGCCAAGGACCTCCAGGGCTGGACATAGAATTGATGGCAATGTATGTAATGGATTACATTCGTTCATATTTTCAAACCAACCCCAGTTGTGATTAGTCATTTACCTAAACAAAGTCAAGCTGTACTTTTAGCAGACATTCCTACACTTCTTTATGTCAGATGTGAGGAATATTTCCCATACTACATGTGACATGAGCCATGAGACAGCAGTGCATGACTTTAAGTTACAGACTGCTTATCTAAGCTGTAACTACAGTATGGTTACCCTGGAGGCTGAATAGTTATGGTTAGGCCACCACGAGGCTGATGTTCAAGCATGGCAACTTGGCTTTTTTAATGATTTTGTCACTGTTCTCCATCACTTTCAGTCTGAGCCTCAGGAGATCTGCTGAGGACAGGGGCTTTTCAGTCCAATATAATTGTTTGTGACAGGCGAGTTAACATTGGTGCTTGCCCCCCAAACTCAGCTGTCAGTGTGAAATTTTTTGTTGGAATGAACATGCTGTTTGTGAAAACAGAGAACAACATAGAAGGATTTGTACTGTTGTTTTAGCATGGCACATTGCCAACTGATCTCAGTTTCTCTCATCGTTCTTACCTCAGGCAAGGCCAGCATGGGGTTAGCTCTCTAATCTATAGAGAGCTAATGATAGCATCACAAGGGTGAGTATACTCCCATCTCTTCTTTCTCCCTCCCAGTCTTTATCCTTTATACTGTACATTCACTCATTCATCTAATAATGTATTTTACATCAACAAATGTTCAGAAGTTTTCAGAACTGATCAGAGCACACTGTACAATTGAAGAAAGAAGAGACACTGAAATGTTGCATATTGAAAATGGTCAAATGAATTTATGGGAAAAGAAATATATGCAAATCTTCTTTGCCTTATAATCCAACAGTGATCACAAGAGGTACTAAAGAGCCGGAGTCACTGTAACTGCACCTCTTGAAATGGGTATGAGCAAGAGTACATTCCAAATAATTCCAGTTTCCCAGAATAATACAATGACTCATAAATATCACCTTACTTCTGTGTGAACCAAAGTGAATATCAGATACAAAGCAGTGAGCACAGCTTCACCCACTCAACGTTTATTTATACTGCATACTTGGCAAAATTTCAGCTATACTTTTTGCCCAATCTAATACTGAGTAAAAATAAGGCCTTAAGAGCAGAATAACATTTTGTTCCTCCTCAGTAGGTTTCACTGGTGTGTCAATATAATGCCTTAAGTGCCACTGTGTCTGAGGTAACATCTGATAAAACTACACAGGTTTCACTGATTAAAGCGAGTGAGACTATACCTGAGACTATTCTCAGATTGTGTTGAAATTCTCAATATACTTTTCACTTGAGTATAAAAAGTACATTAGTGTTTATGTATCAATCCACTATACAGTGGTTACTTACGTACAGTATGTAATAAGGAATCCTCTCTATATCAATAAACATGCAGTTATTTAGACATTGTGAATGCTCAGAGGGCAGTATACGGACAGTTTTTAGGAGACAGGGTATAACACTATACTGGATTTGTAGACAAATTAAAGAGGGAATGAAGGGGATAACCTTTGGTTTAGCCCTTGCCTTCCCTATTAAGTACATATAGCAGTTGTATTTTCTACAATGAATAATTACATATTTTATTTTACTACAGTATAACTGCAGAAAAATAAAATATGTTTAAGAAGTACCAGGTCCCTTGTCCATTCAGACAGAATGATCTATTGTAGAACTATGTGTGTGAGTAAGATGAAGCATGTTGAATGTAATAGTTACAGTCTGATAATAGTTTTTATACTGTGGCCCAGAACTAATCCACATTTGCAGTTTATGTCAATACAAACAAGATGTCAATACCCTTGGGTAGGGCTGGGCAATATGGCCTATAAATAATATTGCGATAGTTTTATTCTATATCGTGATACACAATATATATATCTCGATATTTTCAAATCTCCTCTACACTACTATAAAGTATTAAAATACTAAATTACTACATAAACTACTGTTACACTATATATTTATTACTATAAATAAAGTACTGTTATAATAAAGTTAAATAAAGTACTGTTATAATGAAATGGATCAAAGTGGAACCACTGATGCTTTTATTCTGAAGCACCTGGCTTGTCTTGGGTCGGAAGTGTTGTTGATGTTGTTGCTGTGAACTTGAAGCTTCAGGTCAACAGAAGGTCAGACAACAACAACAGTTAGCTGTTGGCAGTTAGCAGAATAGAGCATGTTATACTACGCTGTCAGAAATATGAGGCAGAAAGAAGGAATCTTATTCAAAACCTCATAAAGATAAAAGTACACTTTGATCTTATAGATATTCTACAAACCAACTTAAGAAATGGGTGTTATCGAATCCTATTTCAGTAACTCAAACAAACTAATTTGATTGAAATGATAGGAGTTTTTTTTGTTTGTTTGTATGTTTAATGCACCAATTTGTTGTTTGCCAACCAGCAATAAACTTCAAAGAAGAAGTAGAGGAATCAGTTAGTGGAAAGTTTGGTTACAAAATGCTTCTAAATGGTCGCGGTATGGAGCCCTGCAGATACAAAAACACATGCCTCACCTCACATACATACGTTGCACACTATCGCCAAGGAGAGTGGTCTGGATGGGAGGGCGAGTGTGTGCGACGTATGTATATGAGTTTTTTTGTTTTTATGTCTGTGAGAGGGAGAGAGCCATAGGAGAGAACAAAATGCCAAAGCAAGTCTCATGTCGGTGGCTTAAAAGAATTACATGACAATTTGTGCTCAATGTTTGTGCTATAGTCAGTAACAACAGCCCACATAGAACAAGCTGTAATACATCAAGTATCTTTGATATATTGCCCACCCCTAACCTTGGGCCCTCTCAGGCTCAAGCCAGGTTGTAGACCTAATGGCAACTTTTAACACCTCTCTGCAATCATCCCATAAGAATGGCCAGTGGTTATGAAAACCTCCAAGCACCTGAAATTGGCCTTATTTTGAATCCATTATCACCCACTTCTTGATCCTTTAGAGTTTACTTACAGGGCATACTACTTAATTAAAGAAAAAAAACAGACTGCAAAAACACCTGCATAGTGTATGGTAAGAATAATAACTTTATTTGCATAGCACCTTTCATACAAAAAAAATGCAGCTGAAAGTGAAAAACAAATGAGACATTAAGAACATTAAACGAGTAGTATGTGGTAAGGTCACATCTGCTGATTCCAGCTCTAACTTTGCCTTTTAACACCTGTTGATATGTTACCACATTCCTGACAGGAAGCGCAGTATGTAAGACGGTAGATTTCAAGTAAGTGCTAACTGTGAACTACCATCAATCAATGAAGAGGAAAGCTGCCGTGGTTGCTTCTGACCCCACACACCTCAGCAGCCTCGTCACTAAACTGTCATCTCAAAGTCAGCACAGGTTAATTGCCACCTGGACTACATGAAACTTATCCACCTTCATCTGTCGCACATGCCCCCCCCAACACATTTACATCTCTGCCAGTATTTGCACATTATCTATTTTGTGTGTCAGTTATGTGCTGCTTCTTGGTCTTGCATTGCTTAGCTCATTGCTTTTTGACACACTGTCTTATAAATTCTTATCATTGTAAGTAGAATGTGTTCCGCTTATCGTCCTGTATTACATGTTTTGTGCTGGAGCAAAGGAGTTCCTGTAATTTCTGCAGAACTCCTGTTCAAAGTAACTTTTTTATGGAAACTGATAACATTCCTGATATCACTGAGGATACATTTTTCAAAAACAAATAATGATTTCACTTATGCCATGGGTCAGAAATTGGCCTAGACAGCCTACATTTGCATAAATGAGTCTTTAAAATATGCTCAGCTCAGCGGGTTAATACTGGCATATGTTTTAGATTATTGGGTAATGCTACCTCAATCCATGCTGATATCTAAGTGCAGAGCCCACTGACCTGCGGTCTTGTAATACACAGGCTCCTCTGCTGCACATTAAAAACACAGTGCAGCAGCATTGGAAACTGTCCTCCTAAGCCAAGTCTGCTGAAAGACCAATCCAAGGCACACACCTCTAGGCAGCTGTACAGAAGATGATGGATGAAGCATGTAAACATTCAGTCCAGTGACTCGGTCAGGGAGTCATGGATTATCCCCACAGTCTTGTTTATGGGAAGCACTGGCTGGTGTTCAGTTTCTCATTTCCCTACAGGGCCTGTCTCTCAGTGGACAGCTGCTGCTGAGCTCAAGGGCTGCCCCAAAACGACACAATTACAGATACAAATGGAGCTCTGTGCCACATTAATGGAAGCCCAACTGTTTGCCCTGCTGCACAGAGATCACACTAGTCATCATCACATCTTTCTCTGAACTGAATCAAATACTGTTCTGTGCTGGCAAAAATTTGAATCATGTGCAGAGTGCATGAAATATAGTAACTGATTTTGTATTTAAATTAGCATGCTAACATTATCTTCTCTTCCAATTTTCCCATGAGAACTTGGATTTTTCAAAATTGAAGGTCCTGCATCACACAGCATTTCTCACCAACATCTTGGGTGGGTATTATAAGCTTTAAAATAACCATGTTTATCTACTTCAAAATAGTCCATGTTGAATAAAAGTGTTATCGTTCTACAATGTGACCCATGCATTCAAGAGAGCTACTGGCGCCAAAAAGTAGCTTGGTCTTGACTGCAACGCTATTAGACATCTAATGTATCTACCTAAGGCAAAAACCAGCAAAAATAAGAGCTTGTATTTAAACTAGTGGTTCTGTAAGGCTATAATGCTCCTTACATG
Source organism: Thunnus thynnus (assembly GCF_963924715.1). NCBI lineage: Eukaryota > Metazoa > Chordata > Actinopteri > Scombriformes > Scombridae > Thunnus > Thunnus thynnus. The sequence goes on along the minus strand of NC_089538.1, from coordinate 11,246,030 downwards.
CCAACAGCAGTGTTGAATCAAAGAAAACTGAAGAGACAACTTTGCTAGTCTTCAACATCACCAGGAAGGCAAAAATGCAGCCTATTATTTGGCCATATTATTGCACTAAAGGTAAAACACCTTAGCAAGACAGCAAATAGTTTGACATTTTGGGAAAAATGCTTATTTGCTGTCTTGCCAAGAGTTAGTTGAGCCCGGTGATAACACTCTATGTACTGTATGGCTACAGCCAGGAGACTGTTAGCTTAGCTTAACATAAGACTGGAAGCAGGGGGAAACAGCTAGACTGGCTCTGTCCAAAGTTAAAACCTGTCCACCTCTAAGGCTCACTATTTAACGCGTGATGTCTTGTTTGTCTAATATGTACAAAACCAAAAGTTTAAAAATGATAAGTTGTGGTTTTTGGGGGGGTTATGTGTCGGACTATTTCTTGGCCGAGAGCAGTGACTTCCTTGAGTCTTATCGTCATCATATGGTTTCCAGGCAACCAACGGAAACTCAAAAAGTCTGTAATTTAAAGTTTATTTTATCAGTTTTATCATCAATTTTGAAATTTTATGTGATTAGCATTCTAAGTAAACTATTACTGTAGGTTGAAAAATAGTTGAATATTTATTGTATCTAAAACAATATTGAGCCTCCCAGAGGGAAAGCAGCTGTTGACAAAATGTTTGAGCACAACTTGCTAGCAGTGTTTCAGAGTGCTTTAATACTGGTAATATGGTTAACTAATGTTATAATAGCTTGCTAGTTAGCTTGCTGATAAATTAAGCAACATTGCCATCCGTTTTGTAAACAGCCATAGAAAGTCAATCAGTTGCATATCCATTATCACCATCTTCTCATGTTACTGATGATGTCAGACTAGGTGAGCTCATGACGTGGCTACTAGAAGCCATTGGTAGTCATATTAAACTTCTGGTTGCCAGTCAATAATGCCAGAAAATAGACATGTGCCAAAAATCAATAGCAAAACTTTTATGAGATGCCTGCAAGTATTGTATTAAAGGCCCACATGGAGTGTGCAGAGTTAAACTGGCTGATTAGACCTCTGTTCAGTTTGAAGGTAGACTGAGCCTTGCTTGCCTTGTCACTGGACACCATGTACCAATAAGAGTGATAAAGGTTTCAGGTATCCTGCCCTGACAGGTGCAAGAAAAGCTAATAGGAGAGAAGGAAGATGTCAAACAGTCTGTACATGCCCACACAATGTAAGGTCTAATCAACCAAAAGTGAAAACACCTGTGAAGGTGCACCACAGGTGTGTAGGGCCTTCAAAACATTAAAAGGGACTACATTATTTCCATACATGTAAATTGCTTCTGTATTCTGTATTTTATGCTGTTGTTGAAAAATCACAAAGTGATGTATTTTCCATCCAAAGCCACCAGTCTGGCACCTCTATCAAACCTGAATGACAACTAGTTACGTGGCAGCTGTTACCAATTTAAAAAAACACTGTCTGTTTTGCTTAGTTTACATAGCAGATTGTTGCATTACTCATTCAAACGGCAAAAAAATCTGTGGTGGAAGGAAAGAATAGAAAGTATATTTACTGTCCAATGATGGGGTAATTTATTTTATTACAGCTATAGTTAACTTTCAGATAAATTTTTACATAAAAACATATGATATGCTTATACCATTTTTATAATATAACATTTTCCGGTTGTTTTTTTCTACCCCATTAAGCATATCATGACACTCCAGATATCACTTCTGACCCTTTGGAAGGGGCCCGACCCCTCGGTTGGGAACCACTGAATAAACCTGACAATATAAAAAACAGCGGTAACAGTAAAATTCTACTTAAGCAATTCAATAATTTCAGTCATAAGGTCTATTTTTATGCAGAATGAGTGTGGTTTTGCAGGATGCAACAGTGCACGCTTTGGTGAGCTCCGTGTCCCTCTCAGCCCGTGCTCTGAGTGTACGTTCATAGGTTTCCATGATGGAGGATGAGTTATGTTCATGAGTTACGTACAAATAATAGAGGTTACTACAAAATTTGCACTATCCAGTCATGCTAACATGTGTCTCATTTCATGTACAATGAAAATATTGGATGAAATTTACTTGCTAGCAAACGTTAGCTAACTGTTACTAGCATACTTTACATTAACAGGTTTCCTTTGTAAACAAGTCTCATGTGCAGAGCACTTGGTAACGTTAGCCCCCTGGAGCTATAAAGAATGAAGTCCTCCTAGTCTATCGTTAACATTAAATTGGTTAACCCTAACATTAAATTATATAACCCTAACATCACCAGTTTGTCAACAAATTGTGTTATGACACAGATGTTTCCTCTCTTGTCTTGCAGCCCGATGATGTGAATCTGATCCACTCCCAAATGTGCCGAAATCTATGTCAGGTAGAACATACATCTGTCAACATGCTGGTAAAGTCTGTAGTGGATTTTTTTACTAAAGACATTGTGCCAAGAAAAAGACAGAATGCCTACACAAATGTGAATTCACCGTTATGTATGCAGACATTCCACCTTCCTTGTTGCCGTCATGTTTTTTTTTAATGGATTGTATTTTTGTTTTGTCTCTCACAGATGGGTGAATGCTGCAGCAGCATGAGAGAGACATGTGCATGCTTGCACACACAAAAAAGTGAAATCCACATACAGGCAGGGTGTGAAATATGGGAGGTTTCAGACAAACTGTGCAGAATAATACACCCATTCAATGTCGTATATGAACGCATACATAATATTTCATTAAAGTATTCCTATAATTTGTACATTTGGTCTTGTATCTGTGTACATGGAAATAATTCTTGTGTGTGCCTTGTGAGCCCATATGGGCTGAGCATCTTGATGTAAGATAGGGCACTCAGTTACTTTTAATGACATGTTTTGACAAACACCAATGTATCCAAATTATGAGACCCAAGGAATTGCAACATGCACTGCCTCTGGTGATTGCATCTTAAATGAAGTTTGGTGAGGAGTTCCCAAACTTTTCCATGCTAAGGGCCCTCAAATAGATAGAACATAAACCTTTTGGTGTGGAACCTTATGTTATGTCCACCTGAGAAGAGGCATCCTACCCCTGGCAGTAGGAGTAGGTAAGTGAGGAAGGTAGAGTGTATTTGGTCTGTGACCTGAGAGATGAAAATAATTTGCACTTAGTTGTATTGTAAATGGTAAATGGTAAATGGACTGTACTTGTATATCCCCTTTCTAGTCCTCCGACCACTCAAAGTGCTTTTAGGCTACTTTGTATGATTACCTGTCTGTACCTTTGTAAGAATGCAGAACAAAAATTCTGAATTATTTTGGTTTGATGAAAATGAGAGGTTGGACAGAGTGGCAAAGTATGGGCTAGTTTTAGTTCTAAAGTTTGGAAAAATAGGTAAACTAGACTGAATAATACATACATACAATATGAGATCAGTTTATTTGATGCATTGACATCAAATACAGACCCCACTTCTGAGTAGATTTTTGTTGTTGGACATAATTTAGTCCATCTAAATGTCAATATATTTTAGCACTATTTAGTTGTACATATTTTCCAGTATAACATTATGATGGTCAATTAGAGAATTTATCAACAGTCAGGTGAAAGTCATTTGACAATCTGCAGGGAAGTCTAGTCACGGTTGCAGCCATGCCAGCAGTACAAGGAGCAAAAATCTAAGTGTATTTTTTTAAATCCATGATCACAGAAAAATAAAAAACTATCTCTGTTTTAAGTTACAATTAGGCGTGAGGTCTCCTGTAGGTTTAATCTTGGGATCAAGGTAAAGATAAGGCACTGCCCACGGGTGAAATACCAAGTTTTTAGAGAGTCCCATGTTGTGCCGCCATGGTTATACAGTAGCCCAGAATGAAGAAACCAAACTTTGGCTCTAGAGAAGGCCTTTTGCGTTCTTCGCAGCCACAGTAGATTATTCTGCACACTTGGAAGGGGAGGGTGAGGGAAGGGGTATTCAGTTGGTTGCATTTTGCAACCTCACCACTAGATGTCACTAAATCCTATACACTGGTCCTTTAAGTAAAAGTACCAATACCACAATGTAAAAAAGTAAAAGTCCTGCATGAAAAATTCCACTTAAGTAAAAGTACATAAGTATTAGCAGCAAAATGTACTTACTCATTTCATCCCTCTGACTGATATATTATTATATATGACATCATTAGATTCATTAGATTATTGGTACTGAAGCATCAGTGTGTAAGCAGCATGTTACTGTTGTAGCTGCTGGAGGTGGAGCTAGTTTCACCTACTTCATATACACTTAAGCTAGTTTAGTTCAGTGGATCCCGACCTAGGGGTCAGGCCCCTCCAAAGGGTCACCAGATAAATCTGAGAGGTCTGACACACAAATCTTTTTCTGTAATCTTTGATTTTTGGTGAAACATTTGATCATTTGAACATTTACTGAGATGAAACCAAGTGAGAAGTTTAGAGGAAAAATCACTATTTAGTGGAGCTGTTAAAAACTCACAGACATTTGAAATGGGACATTTAACAATGTGTTGTATTTTAAAAGCGTCTTATATTATTCATTGTGTAAAATCTTAATCTGAAAAGTAACTAGAGCTAAATGTAGAGCAGAAAGTACAATATTTCCCTCTGAAATGAGGTGGAGTGAAAGCATAAAGAAGTCTAAAATGAAAATACTCAAGTACAGTACAAGTAGCTTAAACTTGTACTTAAATAGCTACAGTACCAAATGAACTTAGTTACTTTCCACCAGTGTTAAAATATTATACATAGAGGATAGTGGTTGTAGTTAGTTTGTATCCACACAATGGATTCCAACAGTGACCCAGTTTCATGGCAAAAAAGTATCAAAATGTCCTTACAAACTTCTCAAACCACTCCTGCAGCACATTCTTCCTCTCCACTGTCCATACTCTAAATAATCTTACTTTGAGCGTATTCAACACACATATGCCTATAAATGAATAAATGACATTACTTTTTTTTTCTTTTTCGCCTGTAGCAGACATTTGGACTTGTCATAGTAGCAACAGCACAGGTGTTACTAATTACATTAACAGTGGCTCAGTTCAATTCAAGTGTCCCAATCAGCTATGACAGTGTGATAGCGAGCCAGCATGCATAACACCAGGACCCTGAAACTAACTTAGAAATAGCTGTTAAGAAAATACACGTTACAACTGTATAACACCACATAAATTAGCACCACGCTGTCACAATGTAGGCATCATAACATCCCACAGCTGATGGGCCAACCGACTATTAATGCAATGGCTTTTCATTATCACAGCACAAACATATCAACATGTCAGAAAGAGGTGTAATTAATGACATGATTGAAAGCTGCATTGCATTTATATCCAGTTTATGCTGCCATAAAAGTATGGGACCCTTAGTGCAACTGAGACATCATTAATGTTATTAGTTTCAGCTGTGCTTTTCCTATGCAATGGCTAGTAAAATCAACATCCAACATTTAAACTTTACATTGTCGCTGATATTAAAACTTTCCTCTCTTGTCCGCATTTGCTTTTATAAAAATAACTACAAAACGACCTAGCAGGTAAATAAATTTGTTCTAATAATTCTTGAAGGTTCCTTGCTGCTATAGAGGCTTTTGGCTTTAATTGAGTTGCCATTTTGCGCTGTCAGTGTGCAAGCAGCCAATAATAAATAATGATAAACTGTAGTGATAGTTCAGATTATATATTTTTTTAACATTATGGTTGTTTAAATATATATGTATAATTATGAAATCGGTTTTGAGCACCTCATTGAATGACAATTTGGCTCTTAATTCGGCTTGGTGGGAAACATCCCAGTGTCAGCTTGCTCCTCTAGCTGGCCATCATGCGGCCGGACTGTGAAGTGCAGCTCTGAGCGCAGCATCCCGTCTCCGGTCTCCTCCATTCCTCCCTCTCTCTCTCCAGCCGTCGCCGGGAGCAGTGTGTGTGTGCTGGTATAATCTGACAGCACGCTGGGGCTGCGTTTCCTAAGAAAAGCTCTGCTCTCTCAGTTTCTGCCCGTCTTATTGCCGCTCTCATTGTCTTTGTCGACAGTGATAAAGCAGGAGGTATCATCTTGTCCATTCCGCCAATTTATTACGACTTGCCTTTTTTGTTTGCTGATCTTCACAGATGTTATGTCAACACTTTTTTTTGGGGGGGGGGGAGTGGTGGTGGTGGTGGGGGGTGGGGGGACTCCTGGTTCTAATGGAATTTGTTGTGGCTGTTTTGGTCTCTTCTCTCTTTCAGTTCAAGCACGGGCCTGTTTTTGGAATAAGAAAAGCATTGCTGTTTTCTGACTTTGAGAGAAGAAAGAAGGGACTCCTCTGGAATTTCCCTAGGAATTTATTTGGACAGCTCCGGTAAGTGGACATTTTTGATATCAAAAAAGCTTAATGATTCAGAATGCATGCAGCTGTTTACCTTACTGAGTATATCATCATAGAAAAAATAAACAAGCGCATCCCTAATTTTTTTCCATTCTTCTGTTTTAATTACAGTTACCGGGGCTTTGCATTCACCGCCTGGGTATATAGTAAGTAGTATAGACTTTCTCTGCGTCTTCTGATTCTGTGTATTGCACTTGAAAGCAGCTTGTAATGTTTAACGTGTGGAATCTGGTGTCGGTTTGGTTTCTACTCTAAGTTATGTGTCGTGCCGCGATGCGAGTAGGTGCCCAGGGCGCATATTTCTGCATATCTTGGAGCTGCGTTATGGATAATGTAGCGCACAACGTGCACCGGTCTGCTGCTTGGCGCTACTCTCCAGATGGTAGCGAGATATTTAGCTACAGAATTATTTTTTTTTTATCGTCATCTTTACACACAACACACACTGTGCTCAAAACACAGAGCCATCTTTGCCCTAAACGATGCTCTGCCCCTCTTTTAAATAAATAGAGGATGCAGACTTGGTAACGTGCATGCACGCAAAAATTTCAAAATGTGGGATATTCTGTGTGTGTTAGTTGTTGGGACGTGTTGAGAAAGTTTGGTTTGATGGTTGGTCTGGAAACTGAGGCCATTTGGATGGTTTGTCTTTGAATAACGGCTATGTGTGTGCGTGCGTGTGTGCGCGCGTGCCCAAGGGTTCCTGACTCAGGTGAGGTAGACGGTGGGTGGGCTGTGACTCACTCAGTTTACCCATTTTGCTGCTGTTATCTGACAGGCTTTGATGTCAGATTTGACTGGTGATTGACAGTGGATCATGCGCAGTAGTGTGTCAGCAGAGGCCCGTGATTTTTTTTTTTTTCTTCTTCCACTCCATCACTGCAAGCTATATTTGGAAGTTACCAAATTCCATGATTTTTCTGTGTTAAACAGTATTTGTCAGACTACTACTGACAAGTGATTCATACATGGCCAATTACCCGTGATTTGCAGTCATACTTTGCAGCCTGAGAGAAAAGTGGAAAGCTCCAAAAGGCAAGATAATGAACTGAAAAGTTTGTGTGCCTCAGTATTTTGTAGCAAGCCAACCCGAGGAGAAGCAATCTCAAATGAGGGCAAGGACAGCTCACACAGGCTGAGAGATGTGTCCTCCCTGGCTAGTGCAAAGTGACAGAGGGCTAAGTGAGCATGACCATTCAGGAGAGGTAATATCATTACGGTCTGCCAGTCAGGAGGCAGTACAAGAGATAGGCTACTGTTGCATTTCAAAAAGAATTTAATGGGAAGCACACAGGACAGGAAACTGTGACATGAGGGCAGGTAGAATTTACCAGACAAGTACACCCACATGTGGCTCAATACACTTTAGCTAGTTTTTAAATATGACAATCAATGTCTTAATCTAAAAAGTTGTTTTGTGCTGTGAGGTTAGCATTACAGAGATGGGGGTATCATCTATCTATCTACCTGGAAACGCTGTGGACATCATAAAAAAAATCTGATTGTGTATCTATGATACTATATACTATGTTATCTAGACTATTATTTATTATAATAGTATTATATCTATACTCTAATATAGATATAACACGACCAGCACTGATGTGAAAATAAACAACAGGAACACCTGCTGTACAGACAAACACACATCCTCCTCCTTTTTTAAATTACCATTGCTAGAACAGCAAATTGCAACATGCTCAAATGTTGAAATACAACAGTCCTTAAGGCTAGTTATCCCTGACGTTTTGAGTTCCAAAGTGGATTTGAATCATTTGCTGTCAGGCAGTGAATTTCTTGCAAAGCTTTCAAGGATTAGTCCCAGGTAAGAATGTCCCCTGCCATCCTTTACCCAGCAGTGCTTCCATTTTATAAACTGGCAACATTCTGCGTTTTCCTTCGTCTTCCCTTTGAGTGATACTCCCAAAACTACTCGCCAGGCCCCCATCAATCACTGTTGGATGGGATTTGAGCAACAGCTAGAAATAGTAAGCGGGAAAGACAGGTCTGCTTGCTCACAGTTGCAAGAGCTCCTCCAAAATTGACCCGAAAGCCACAGCCAGCAGTGCCACTTAGATAGCTGCGTTCCTGCAAATCTTTTCCTCCTATTAATTATGCCTTAACATAGGTTGCTCTGGTGCAGCCATGTTGACAACACACCCACTATTCTTCTGCCTGCTGCACCCCCTTAGAGAGAAACAGACGTAAGCTGTAATTATGGTTTATAAACTTCCTCCAGGTGACATAATCGGGGCATGGCTGAGATGACAAGGGGCTGTGATAACAGCTACTAATAAATTTATAGCAGATTTTTTTTTTCTTTTGCATTGCATATTTCTGAGACTGTAACTTTATAGATACACTGTTGGAGCAGCACATCATATATAGTTCGTCCTTGTTGAAAATACAATAATAATAATATCAATAATAATATAATGAGGAAGACAGGAGTATTAAAAGAGTGCAAATATTGCCCATTTCTCAGCAAAAAAGGTGAAAGCAGTACACCTATGGGAAAGCAGCAGCTATATTATCCCTGTGTTTTTACTGTGAGGAACACCTTGATTGTGGTCCAAGGCTCGGCAAGCTGAGTAGCCGGCTCTCAGGGGCCGTTTTATAATGAGGATGCGCTGTCAGATAATTAGATACACCTGGCACAGGCGTTTTCAGGAAATTTTGATTCATCCCAAAATAAAATGTCTGTGCCTGCCAACATGAAAGCAGCAAAAAAAAAAAATATCCCGCTGTCACATTGCTTCTCCTCTCATGGTGGCAATGTTTTATTTATTTATCCACATCTTAATGCTCTTGGATGAGGCGGGCTTCATTTTGTGCTAGCTGATGCATTAGCTGCCAAAGTTTTTCATCTCTCGCAGAGTGAGCCGCTCACTCATAAGGGTGCCAGTGTCTCTCTCCGTGGACATCGACTCTCTCTGAGACGGGATGTTCTGATGCCGCTAAATTTAATGACTCCCTTGGCTGCATGGCACAAGATACCATCTAATTCTAATTCTAAGACAGTGGCATGACAACACATATCCCTCCCAAAATAGCTGCGTGACTATGCACATCACCATAACCTTAGATGTGGCTGCTCACGTGTTTCTGCAAACGAGAACAGCATAGGTGTGTATTTGAAGGGAATATTCATCCTTAGACAATGTGTGTGTTTTTCCTTTTTGTGCTTCCTTAATGATGTTTCAATACAGACATTAAATGTTTGGAGATTCTGAATGTGATGGATGCACATGTGAACTAATCAGCCATTTCATACATAGACTGTGTACAGCAAGCAGAGAATGATTAATTGAATTCACTCCAACACACACACACACACAGGTATATGCAGACCCATGCACACAAACACAATCTTAAATATAACGTCTTTTTCTTAGCCATTGATTAGAAAATGCTGCGTGAGATGAAACCCTCTCACCTGCGCTGTTTATTTATCAGGCACATGACTCCGGTCATAAATCAGACACTCATTAAGTTGTTAAACAACAACTTTTGCCTTCTGCAGGAGACATCAGTGCTATTAAGCCTGATATATGTGATACAGTAGGAAAGTGAGCCATTGCAGACTGCTCACGTTATCCAATTAAGAGATGTTTTGTTCCTCATTTTTTACTCACACACAGGTTTCACACTTTATTTGAAATGTCCCAATGCGGACACTCAAGTTGGTATCAAGTGACTCCAAAAACTACAGATCATCAGATTATATGTACGGCAGTAAGCAAGGCAGTGACACAGCTGAAATGTACTTTTTGTTACCTGATAGCTGAATATCAACACTACTGTAAGTCTTGCCTGTGTACAATTGATACTCTGGTGTCTACATTTTCTGTGTTAGAGCTAAATCAAAACAATAAGACGTGATGAATATATGCAAGGTTATATTGTAATAGGCCAACAAAAATGTAAGTTGAATTTAAGTGGCATTGCCTAAATCTTATTCTTACTAGAATGACACATTTTTAGAGGTGTTTGAACTCTACATATCAGAAATACATGTGCTAATAACCACATATTTCCCTATTGTGGTCAATTTAGTTTTCTAAATTGACCACAACAGAAAAAAAAAAAATGTCTTTAAGGACTTTCTGTTCATTTGGCTTAAAAGTTTAGATTGCTAATTTGTTTTTAGCCTTGGAAACAGCTGTTGACAAAAAAATCTCACCATAAGGTCCACTTTAGTAGCTGTTCTGGAGCTTTCGATTGTATCACACAGTCCTCCTCAGCAGATGGAGTTTGCCCAGTTGTCATGAAATTAAATTCCTAATTCCTTTTTTTTTTCCTGAGCAAATCCACCACACTAGGGCAACACCATCTGTTAAGGAAGATCGTGTGATGTGATAAAAAGCTCCAGAACAGCTATGAATGGACCTTGTGGTGAGATTCTAATTTAAGTTGTTTATTTTTTTTGTCAACTGCTGTTTCCACAGTTGAGAATGAATTTTCAATCTCTAAATCTATTCAGTTTTCACTATTAAAGGACCAGTGTGTAAGATTTAGGGGGATATATTGGCAGAAATGGAATACAATATTCATAAGTATGTTTGAATTAGTGATAATCACCTGAAAATAAGAATTGTGTTTTTCTTACCTTAGAATGAGTCCTTTATATCTACATAGGGAGCGGGTCCTCTTCCACAGAGCCCACCATGTTGCACCACCATGAACCAGAACAGACAAACTGGCTCTAGAGTGGGCCTTCCGCGTTTTTTGCACGTTTCGCAGCCACTGTAGGGTCTCTTACATGCTTGAAAGGGGAGGGGGGGCGGTATTCAGTTGGTTGCAATCTGCAACCTCACTGCTAGAAGCCATTAAATCCTTCACACTCGTCCTTTAAAGTCCCTGAAACCGTGATTATAAATCTTAAGTATTCCTTGACAACGTTAAATATTCATGATTAAATAAGCAACAATTTAAGTTAAATCTTGGGGAAGAAAACAGTTTTTAACAGAGTTTAACACTCAGCTTATCTTCTTCATCAAGACTTTGTGAGTGTGTTTTGATCAGATTTAACTGACAGTAGCCTGGCGACATCAGCAACAATTCCACAACTGTCATTTTGATTCCAATGTTCCGAGATGCACAGTCATTTGTGACATCACCCTTTTCCAACTAAGCCCCACCCACTTCAAAGTAGTGAGAAAATGGAGGACAAAAACACACAAATCTGTAATGTGAAATAACTAAAACTCTCAGAAAATAATGTGTTTATGTAGGATCCAATCACTCAGAAAGAAACTGATTCAAAAAGGTTTCAGGGCCTAAAAGTAGTGGAATCAATAAGACATACTAAAATTCAATACAGAAAAGACTACACATCTAAGGTACGGCTAGACCTCAGCAGCTGTGTTTCTGCACTGTATACGTCTGGCAACAAATACGATGTCAGTTCAATCATAGCATTAGATCTGGAGCATATTGACTCCTTGTGAGCCCAACAGTCAACAAGGTTTCCTGGCCTTCCCTGCGTCACTGGTGATGCAGAAGAAATAATTCAGCTGTGAGCGAGTGTCACAATATTTCATGATTGGCAACTGTGTGGTTTATAATAGCACTGCCAGTTTGTAACACAGTATTCAAAGCAATACTGCAGAGCACATGAGCACACAAGTCTAGGTCAAAGACTAGTATATAGCTGGACTGTGTATGAAACACTAGTGGGCTTTTAATATTTGTATGTCACCTAGTTATGAGCTATTTTTTATATGTTTTATATATTATTTCACTTACCTACAACCTGAATAATACTTTTAATGCAATAACTATCAAGTTAATCATTAATGCTAATTGTAAATGACCCCAACACAGCATGTATATAGGAAGCATTGAAAATGTCATTGGGGACAATCTAATGGGGTAAAATTTTTAACAGAGTAGATGTCATTTCCTGTATTCTGGTGCCTTTTAACAAGTGGTTTGATACCTGAAATTAAAAAGCTAAAAGTACAGAAATTGATTCGATGACTAGTTCAGAGCCATCTTTAACAATTTGAGGAATCTCTTTGTGCTTGCATGCAATTACAATTGCTGTTAAATTCATTTCTTTAATGTTATGAAATCAATGAATAAAGTGGAGAGGACAACTGTAGTCAAAGTGCCCATGTGCATTCTCCAAAAAACTACATTCATCTTCCAATGATTTCTATTCATTCATGCCTATTATGTTGTTAGCCAGTTATCTGGCTTTGTTAACACACACATTTTTTTACACATGTGACACTGCTACCGAGAGGCATTCCACATAAATACATAGGGCAAGATTTCATGAGAGAAGGCTTCAATGTAATAATCATCTGCCACCTTTCATGAAAAGCAATAGTCTTGAATTCATAAGTGGCATAGGTTTGAGGAGACTGTGTGAGCAAATCCATCAAGTTACCTGGATAACATCATAACAGCTTTGTGGCACAGGTCCCTGATATATACTTTTTTGGCTCAAGGGAATCAATGACTAGCTAACGTCAGCGGCGTGCTCGTGTGTATGTGTGTGCGTGCTATGTGAGAATCTGCCTGGGTGCAAGGTAGCAGTGAAAAAGGAAAGTGGAATTTCATTGATTTGGGCATTCTCTCAATAAGCAAGCAGAATGGATTTGACAATGAAGCACTGACACAGCGCTCTGAAAAGAGCAATGAGTGGATAGACCCATGAGCTGATTATCAACATGGTAAAAACACGATGAAGATGGGGGGTGGTGGAGGTCTAAACAAATAATTTTTAAAAATGGGTGGGACTTTTGACTTTTGAAAAGACACAAGACACATGTAACATGCGGACACTGACAGTAAGTTACACTGGCGATGGTTCACAGACCCTCTCTTCTCAAATAGGTGTTATTTGGATAAACTGACCACATATTGGGAATCTAAATGGTTATATTTACATCCGCCAAAATGTTAAAACTTAATCAAGTGACAACAGCTTAATCTGCACTACTGTATTGCTGCCAGTTGGTGCAAAATGCATTCTGGGATACTTAGCTTCGGCTGGATTCGGCTGACCAATGGTGTCACTTCATCACTCAGCTACTCAGTCAGTCAGCCTTGGACACTATACAGTTGTAGGGCTGTCCCTTGCTGTTGCGGTCCAGCCAAAAATAATATATCTATTGATAAGTGCACTGTGTACTGTTAGGATGTTGTTGTTAGGTTGTATATGTAAGCTATTGTTTATTTTATTAGTGCTCCGCTGCCTTTACCTTGAACCTGCAACAAAGTGACCAAACATATGGTCATGCTCTATTGTACACTGTTATTTCCCGTTACCTCACTTTTATCCCAAGGTAGCAAGAAATCTAACCCTGGCTCAACGATGCATGATTTGAAATTCATCTCAGCAATGAGGACTGTGGTGGACCTTTCCCCTCCCTGCTCGACTTGCTGTGTTTTTTATTACCAAAAGAAAACCTGCATCTGTATTGTGTAGTTGAACTTGGGGAATGGGGGTGGGGGAACGTTGCTGTCTGTCTGCTCTAACATGACAGGAACTCACAAAACTAATGGACACTGACAAAAGATGAAGACAAGAGGAGGATGTTACAGAAGTGCTGCCCCGAGTCAGAATCACTGCCTGAACTAATAACCATGTTATACTGGGATGGACACAATATGATAAACATCTGTAGAGTATAATGCAATCCAAAACAAGAGGAACACAAACTACAGCTTTAAAATAATTATAAGGCTGAATCAAAATCCTTAACAGAATTTCAATATTTGTTTGCTACAAAGATGCTGCAGTTATTGCAGGGCTGTTGTTTTGGAATGCAGAAAATTCGACAGGCGTCCATGATAGCATCTTCATCTCTTGTAGGTTATGTAGCTTAGTTCCTCTTTTGATGCGACAGGTGCTAGCTTAGATAATGACTTGGTGCGGTTTAAAGAGCAAATGTGATTTTACGTTCTGACCTTTTTCTAAGCCACACATACTGCACCACGGTGTGGATATTTAATCTCCATACATGCTATAGCTGTGGCAATCCTCTGCTATCTCTAAGCCTGAGAGATCTCAGAGGGCACTGGTATGTTGAGTATTGGCACTATAGTCTGCTGCGATATCGAGGCAAAGAAGAAAACAGAAAGAAATAATGCAGGCAAGATGGAGCCAGGGTACTCTGCACAGTTCGATGCTGCTGCTTCTATCCGACATGAACAAGAGAAATCAATTAGAACTACTCGGTTGCTATCCAAGGGACTTCCACCAAGGGTAGAGCGAATCAAAGCGTTTGGGAAAAAAAAAAAACAAAAAGAGAAAGTAGCAGAAGAGGAAAGTGAACTCGAGTGGCATTTTGTTGTATTCTTTGTCAGATCAGCTCCCTCTGACCTCAAGATAACATTCATGCTCACTGTGTTCATCTGAGGCATGCTTAGAATTCCAGACACTTCCCCATCTCTTTTTTTAACACAGATGTAAAGCTTTCTCACTTACTGTCCTTTCAGGTCAGTAATGAGAAAAAAGAAAGGCTGGCAAAAATGTTCCTTTGCAAGAATATGTCGATGAAGCCTTAGCATAGTTTACCCGCAGTTTCTGCCATTGTCCCAGCAGCCTTAGATTCACACTATTATGTTTATATTCATACCTTAGAGCCATTCCACCAGTCACTTGGAGGTCACTGTGAACAACATTTCTTTTTCACACCATGATGGGCACCACAGTTATGTTTTTTCTGAAAAGAAAAGAGCAAACAAGTTGGACTATTAGCAATCATACAGTTTTAAAAGTTTTATTTAAACATGGTTATTTTGGAAAGATCCTTAGTTATATAAAAAGATCCTTACAGTCTCCCAAGATTAAAACAAAAAGATTATTCACATTGAATATGAAATAGTCCAGCTATTGTGGTAGGATCAGTGAAGCTAGTATCCACAGCATATCATTTATTAATAGTATTTTACAGCCAGCTAAAGTACAATCTCACTATGATTTAAAATATACATGCAGTGCTACAGTAAATGCAGTGATCCTCTGAATCCTACATCCAAACTTGACTTAATAGACATTTAGTCTATACGTGGACTTCCCAAAGATCCTGAGAAAATTATTTTTGCTTAAGTGGCAGAGATGAACGAAAGAGATAAGGCAATTGATGCTTTATGCATATTTCATTGAATGCAGCTGAGCACTGTACTGTAAATACTGAGGTCGAAAGCGCACAGCATGGCTTTCACAAGACCCAGAGGCCTCATTGTCTTTGATCAGACTGAAATACGACACTTTCTGATCAAGCCCTACTTTGGACATTTAAATCAAACCCCTGACAGGCTCAGCGGCTCTAAGGCTGGGAGATAGGGTGTAATCTCTACACATAGGAGAAAGTGGACACCCCTGGAAGTGTGCTAGAGTCTATTATATTGTACATTTTGAAATCTTTCTTCCCCACCTTTCCCTTGATGAATATCTAGTAGTTGGTGATAGGGGAGTTATTCTAGAGTGTGGAAATTCAATTTGACAAAAAGACCTGTCTCATGGATTCTTTTAAGTGGTTATTATATCATAAAGTCTGCAGGGTAACAGATCTGGAAGGATTAATGAACAGGAATCCATAATTTCTTTTGTCTCTGTAGCTATTTATGTGTAAATCTGCTATGGAAAAAAAAAAACTGACATGAAAGAGACGTGAGCATAATATTTGAAATTATAAACAAAAAGATGGATATCCGACAGGTTCAGTGTGATCATGTGCTGGTAAAATAATGAACATTTTAACAGCACTGGCTTAGAAAGTTGCGTTCCATCTATAATCCTGTGTGTACAGTTAGCTCAGTCCCCTGACAGAGCACACATGTAAACACAGTACCCCCACCTCCCACTCAGCCCCGCTGTAGGTTTGGCTGTGGGTGCTTGGCAGATCCCTCGGCATCATGAGAGAATAACAATGAGGGTTTTGGGAGGGATCAGTTCCCCAGCACAGAGCCATACTGGGTAGGGTTTATGTAAGACCCTGGCTTCCTGAGCTCTCTGCCAGTTTAAGACGACAAACAAATGGTACCAAGGAGTACCAACTTGCCAAAGGGGGGGATTGCATCTCTTCATGCTACCCCCACTGCTTCATCCTCCCCTCCGCAACACAAACACCATCCCTCTGTTCATGCACAAGCCTGGTTATGCGTCGTGGCTTGTGATACCAGGTCTCATGTGTATCCATGCAAGTTGATGTGTGTTTTCACACCATTTGTTGGCTCTGCAGCACTGTCGCCCGCTTTGAAGCCACCCCCTTCCTTTATCCTCCTCTTCCTCCCTTTGTTTTCCCGTTCACATGTTTCAATGAAAGAAGGCTGGGATCTGTCAAAACCTATCCTTCCTTCTGTCTGGCTTGTCAACTATTTTTTTTATTTTTTTTTATTTTTAGGTGGGCTGCTACGGAAATTCACTCAGCCCTGACACCGCAGTGGTTCTTAAAATGTCAAAACAGGTAGAGGCTGAAATGTTGCCTTTTTGGATGATACAATTTATGTTTTTTTATCAGCTTTTTCTGTTGCAGTCCTGCTTATGATGTGAGTCATGCCATAGCTTCTTGATTATCCATATGAATTTTAAGGCAGTATAAATAGAGCGAGATCCACTCAACCCATTTTGAGAATTCCCATTCATGACTTATTTTTGTAGTTATTCCTGTAGAAATCAAGTGTGCAAAAAGGCAAAACAAGCACCATGAGTCATGCTGTAGCAATCGTGCAGCAAGATAGGCCTTGCTGAACAGTGTTCACATGGTTGCAGAGCTCCTTGATCTTAACATGAACCACTAAAAAATGCCAGACCAGCTCGATTTTAAGCTCCATGCTACATAATTGCAACTATCCACTGATAAGATGAGGCCTACAGTCCCTTGGTGCCAGATGTATTTTTAGAAGTGAAAGTGTTTAGCACTCTGCGTGTGTGTTGTCTAAATTTTTGCAACAGAAGGCATCCAAGTCTGTTGTTTTAATCAGCTGCATCTGGACTTTGTTTGTTGGGAAAAAATACAGAGGATACATTAATATTTAGATTGCTCAACTGGTCGAGGTTATCATTCATACATGAAAGCCAAATCAGATCAAGTCAACAAATGCTGTTGAAAGGTGAATTTGGGAATATCCCAGATGATAGAAAAGACTGGATATGAAGTGAAGGTCTCAATCATTTCCTTCCCCAGACACTATGAAGAAGACATATTGTGCACAGTGCCTTCTGACATGCAGTAGTCCAGAGCAAGGTCTTCCTTTATTTCTGCATAGCACAGGAATACACCATAGATAACATTAGGATCCACTGAGTTGGGAGTAAGGGGAAAATCGATGTAAGGTGAAAATTAAATTTAGCCCAAAGAGCCTTTAGGCAAAGTGCAATTTGAAAACACATCTTTTATGTTCCCCTGGGCGTCTGATAGGGGTGGGCAGGAGATGGACGGTGAATTTAACCATCATGGAAAAAGGCAGAGGTATGCTACGAGGGAAGGGAAACACCCTCATCTCACTCCTAATGTGCCTCCCTTTTGATTGTCGGATAATTTGGTTAGGGCCATGCGTCCCTTATCGGATCATATCAAAGGTCAGAGGCGTCCTGTAGACAAATCAATCTCCCCGTCTGAGGAGGCGCAGAGGAAGCATGGATTGAGGGAGAGCCGATCCATCTAGTGAGCCCAGAATGAAGGTGGGTGAGGAGGAAAAAGGGAGAGGTGGGGGCAAGAAAAATTATGGCATCTGCTGCTCAGAGAGAAGTGGGCGAGGAAGGTGAGATTGAACTGTTGACTTGGGGAATGTGATATGCTCAGAGAGAAAAAGAGTTTACATTATTGCTTGCCATACAAGAGCAGTTCTTTGAAAAGATCTGGCATATTATGGTCCTCCTGATTACCAGCTTACCAGTTAGTCATGGTACGCAAGTCACTGATATGTCCCAACTCGACCGAAAACGATATCAGTTTTGGTGTAGGACTCAGAAGTGGTTGAAAGCTTCTCTTTTCTGGCATTTTTTCTAACAAAAAAAAAATAAAAATCCTGGCTTTCCTGGTCACCACTGCCTGACAGTATCATCTCTGCGCTCTAATAGGTGTGAGGATAATCCAGTGGCTGCACATCTCATCATGCATGGCTTCCCACTTCCCCCCGTTTAATTCAATTTCTCAGTGTTCATACTTTCAGAACAGGTTTACAAAGGTTCTATTTGGTGCATTGAGCTGTCTAACCAACTTGCATGTTCTGCTCAAGGTTACAACTATTACTGAGGCAATTAGTTGAAAGACTGGAAATTAATCTGCAATAATGTAGGGAATCAATTAATATTAGCCATTTATCACACAAAATGCCAAATGCTTCTGGTTTCAGATGTTCATTGTCAGGTTTTGTTGCTTTTTTGTGTTTAATATCATTGTACATTGGATATCCTTGAGTTTTGGACTGTTAGTTGGACAAAATAATATGAAAAATAAATTAAGCCAGTGGTTCTCAAACTTTTTCATGTCAAGGACCCCTAACTGACACAAATTAGACCACAGACACCCATTTCATAAGATTTTGACCCAGGTTCCCCATCTGATAAGACTTTTGCTTTTAGATGTTTTATTACAGAAAGTGTATGAAACCCATGACCAAAACAGTCATACATTCTGTCATTGTGTTACTTATGGATAAAATTATAATGAAAATAAATTATTCCCCTTTTTGCTGGGGGCCCCCTGGAACCCCTTCAAGGATCACTGGGGGTCCCCTGACCCCACTTTGAGAACCACTGAATCAAGCAATTGAATTTGTATTGATATTTTCATGCAAAATGAATGTGGTTGACATGGGCAGCACAATAGTTAGTTATTTATTGTGTCATGCACATACAAGCAACCAGCCCACATGGACTTACAAGACACCAAAATGCAGTTGCAGTGGTGAAACATTTGTCAGAAACAGATGAGAACAAAACCGCTAACGTTACATTACAAAGAACTGTCTTCTGCACCAGTCAGCCACACTAAAGGTTTCCTTCCGGAAACACAGCTCAAGTTTTTTATAACCAGTCAACCAGAAAAAAATAATTGGAAATTAAGGACATTTTACTAAATGGTGTATCCCTTGAATCATCATAACGAGCAATAAAACATAAAAGGGACTTAGTCTTCAGTTTCACCTTAATCACATAGCAAACAGAGTCTTTTTTCTCTTCAGGGAAGGCAGTAAACCTGCCTCTTTCTATAGCTAATGGTAATGTACCTAAACGTGACTGTGCACACAGAGATCTTTTACTTTTGGATATACAATACTTGTACAGGAGCAGAGGTCTTTCAATGACATATGTAATGGATAACATCCTCATATACAGTATTAAGTTCAAATTTTCCAGTATTTTCCATGTTGTTCACAGTATAGTCTTAAGGTAAAGGTCAGTTGCTCCATACAGTTTAAATTTTGATTTGCATTTGGCAATTCTTTCTGGCATTTTATAGAATAAGCAATTAGTTGATTAATTAAAAAATGAGAGTAATTGATAATGAAAATAATCATTAGCTGAGGCCTTAGTCACAACCGTGAGTGATCTGCTGTCTTCAGGGAGTTCCATTAGAGGTTGTTCATGATAAGCACTACAGTAGTGATACCACTATTTATCATTCCTCTGCCTCATCACACTGAATATTTTAACTAATATTCCAGAGCTCTTAGAATACCCATTAACAAATAGTCATAATTGAACCAATGATGCATAAACACACAAGTGGTGGGCAGCAGTGCTAGGCAAAGTTTATAGGTGAGTATAAATCATCCACAGTTTAATGCCAACAAGATGTTTAATTTGGTCCCTCTGAGTGCGTAATTAGATCAATTAGCCTGAGTCCTGCATAGAGAAGCACATGGAGAAAGGACCCACGTTGCTCTCTGGTCTCCCTACATTAAAAGGCAACAATGTATTTCCTCCTTTTAAACTCCCTGTGTAATAACTCACCAGAGCCTTCCCTCCAGACACCGTTGCAAAGGTTCAGTGTGAGATAATGTTTGCTCAAGCAACTCTCAGTGAGATTCAGCGCTCCGGTGACACCATTACTCTAAGCTCATTGCCTAGTCAGGTTGGGTGGGTCTACCTTGCCTCAGAGAGTCGAAGCGCAGAGGCGCCAGAAGAGAGAGCACCTCTCAAGACAGATTACATGTCTGTGGACAAGCGAACAGGCTTGCACTTCACCTCCGCCTTAGACAAGCGGGTTATAATCTTTGGGTGTTTTTTTTCATGCTCTTGCCAGTCATATAATGCATCCAGGACAAGATGCTCGCCTGGCAGCCCAAACAGGTGGACGACAAGGCAGCTTACACATTTTCGCTAATTGCAGACAGTCAGTGAGACGTATCTGAAATGAAGATGATGGCACAAGCCTGCAGAGGAAGTCAAAGCAGCCTAGGCCTGAGCCAAAGTGTTTTAAATGGATTACACCAGTGTGTCATTGCGATTACATGCTCCTTGCAGGGACTGCGACAAGATGAATTGTATTTTATGGCTTTACAGCAGATTCTTTTTCTTTCTTTTCTCCTCCAACTTGAATGCATTTTTCCCCCCTCTACGAAGTAGCGTGTTCTGAATGTTGGATTGTTTTTTGCCTTTGAACTACCTCACAAACAGTTCATCTGCTACTTTTCCTTAAGGTGACATTTTCTGTTTATCTCAGAGTCGAGTGGCTGACTGAGAAAACATGTATATGTATACATTTTCATGCTTTGGAAATGATATTTCAGACTTATTTTTGGCTTGTTTGTATGGCTAAAACACTAGTACTCACCCTCATTTTGCATTTCAAAACATACTCTTGGTAGTGAACCTCAAAGGGCCTCAGAAAATGATACATATAAACACATACAGCATTTGATAGTTTTTCTCTATATGTCTACATACTGTAGGTCCAACCATTCACTCCCTGTTTACTATAATAATAATGTTTTTTAGGAGCCCTCTTATCTTTCTTTCCCTGTCAGTATAACGTATCACTGCAGTAAGTCATTTACATGTCTGTGCACGTACAGCACAGTAACAATCACTAACTCCACTTTCTACTTACATACAGTGTGTACTGTGTGTCATAAACCTCATTGATAAAAAAATGATTTAATAACATCTCTGCAGAAAATCAGTAGATATGGCAAGGTGAGCGGGCAGAGAGGGTTATGAAAGCTTCAGAGTGAGTGTGTGTAAGTGTGTGTGTGAGTGAGCGAGAGAGAGGGAGAGGGAGAGAGAGAGAGGTTGTGTCTCAAGGGAGCCCATTAAGTAGGGGAAAGACATGGGGTTAAACAGTTGAGAACTTCCACCATGCTGCAGAAGAACGCACGTTCATACAGTCATACACATACAATATTTTTTTATATTTGAAGACACTTATCAGCTTTACTATAACAGAGTTACGCTCCTTGTAAACCAGCAACTTTGAATAGCACTGTCTTTCTACTCCCTGTAGTCCTGTGATGTTCATTCTGAGTGAGAACTGTTGAGGCACACTGTTTTCAGTCAGTGTGATGTGAGGGTGGATTACATCTGGTAGCTGTACTGGTGGACATATTCCCCCGCACAGGCCCAGGCACAAACTGTGAGACATGTGTCTCAGCGTGGAAGCTAATTGAGATTTGTAACAAAGGTGTTAAGTTGTGTGCTCTGAAGTTGCCTACACACCCAAAAGTCGACGGGGACGGAGTCTGCTTAAGGATAATTTTAGTGTAAATATCTTTATCCTTTTCTCCCCGAATTTCCTTTATTTATGAAGTCATTTGAAATTCAAATTCAGATTTTAACTGGTAGTTACTGAACATTTTGTCATTTAATTCTGAGGTTTCACAAAATGTAGAGAATGTAGAATGAGGAATTCAGATTTGTTGTCGTGGTAACATTATTGTAAGGCAGTTGCATTTTACAAAGTCAAGATTTTTCCATCTGTGGTGTTGAATACAAAATGCTTCCTAGAAATACTTCTCACATGATTTGGTGTTATGATGATCTGCCCAGCACAGCTTGCTTATGTAATTTATTTTGCATTAGCAAAGTTAACATTGGCATTAGGGATATTAAAAGATCACATGAATAGGTATTTTTATGAAAGACTTTCAGTGGAATACAAGGAATGGCCTGTTGTGCATGTTGTGTCTTAATTTTTAGCATGGAGGTTCATTCTTTACAGGTTTTCCTACATTTGAACAGTAGTAGGTTAAATTTCAGATACAAAAGTGACAACTCTAATATGTATATACTGTAGCACGTGCACATACAAAGTGGTGGTGGCTGTAATGATGCCCTGCAAAGATAGTACTTGAGAATTCCATGTTATGACAACAACTGACTGACCCTTCAATTGACTACGTTAGTTACAATCTTCTACCTGGCTACCCACAGGTGCATTTCACCCCGTGCTTCACAGAGATCTGCCTCCACTGCCCTCGGCACTGAAACAATCCCTCAGTCTCTCCTCCTCAAGTGCCTACAAGACTTAATGCTCTTACTGGATTTTATATCAGCGAACACACTTGCTCCTCAAGCTAATCATAGGACTAGCGTCAATGAAATTTGATCAGTCTTAACAATGAGCATTGTGCCCTCCTATTGAGCACCATACAAATTAGCCTCTGTGCCGATGGCCAGTGGGACAATGTATTCTGCTGGCTTTATCACATCTCGCCCCGGCCTACTATTCATTTTGTGGACTGTATAGGATGAATTAATGTACTGAGCAATTTGTAAGGCTATGGATACGGATTACATTGTCTAACAGTATATTTGAATTGGTCTTTGAATGTAACTCCATTGGACTGAGATTAAATTCAGCTGATAAAAGTCAGGCTGTAACAAACCACATTATTATTGCCCTTGTCAGTCTGTTGTGCAAGGCAAAATGAAGCAGTGCTCCCATAATCCTGTTCATCTACAAGAGGTCTGCATTTCTGATTGAATTTCATAAATTCAGTTGGTGGGGATTGGCTGGGAAGTGATTGCCATTTTGCTTAATATGTCCTCTGCAGGCTCCTGCCTCTCACCTTCTAGCTCCCTTTTTTTTGCTCCCAGTTTCTCTCCTAATTCTGCTTCTTCTTTCACTTCATGAATGCACTGATCACAAATTTATGAAGCATTCACCACTGTTTAACCATTAACTGTCCTCCAGCACTTTCAGCAGTCCAGTCTGCTCAGTTTGACTGAAATGATAGGACGCCACTAAGAATGTAACATCCAAAGGAACTTCCTCCTCTCCCAATCAAACAGACTACCCACAGGGACGTCTAGACTGTAGCTGCTCTCTGTCCGCCCTCTCAGTTTTTCTACCGCATTACATCAGATTACTATCATAGTGCAATTTCTCTTAATGCTCCCTGCACTGTAAAATCATCACTACAGTCTTTTATGCAATCTCGACCTAAAGTGATTTTATTTCCCCCTCATAATTGAAAATTATGCTCTTAAATGACTCGTTAAGCATTGCACATTTTCCCCACACACTGAAAGCATTTCCTCTCGTGTTTTTTTTTTTTTTTTTTTGACAGTCACATTAAGAAAAGTTAATGTGTTGTGTGCATTCCAAGCATCTGCACTCAGTAGAGGCAATTTCCAAACATTTGCAGGCTGGAAAGTCTGCACCCCTGGCTGCGCCTCACGAACAACGCTAACACCTACGCAATCATTTGGTTTCATCTTTCGGCTTATTCTTGTTTCTCTCTTCCACCCATGGTGGCACAGGGAGGACAACCGCTCATAGCTTGTCGTGGTTCCCTGGCAGGCCAACGTGCACTACCAGCTATGATGATTTTCAAGCTAGGGGGAGTTGAGAAAATAAATTAGCATTCTGCTCCAGGCTGCGCCACAATCATTGTGGAGCGTCTCCACAGAGAAACACTAGCATCTACATTTAAACTCGCCTATTAATAAAGTGCAGTAATGATTCACCAGTGACACTTCCCCTTCCCTCTCGCGCCACCTCTGCTCCCACTGAAGCAACTCGTTTGGCTCAAACACTATGAGAAATGGGCGGTGTCATGACATCGGGGAGGGAGGGGGGGAGATCCAACATTCAACATTACGCTTGCTATTCGCCCCACTGAGCCAATGAATTTTTTATAAACTGTCCCCCAGAGGTTCATAAACATTGAGAGAAAAAGCAGGAAAGTCGGAATGAGGGACAGAGACAGGCATGGTGAGGTGGAGGGGGTCCAATTCCGGGGTCCTCACGAGATGTTTTCTTCCATCGAGCATGCATAGACACCTGCTGTGGCTGAACTTACGGAGTGCAGCACTTGCTCCCAAGCAGCTGTAAACAAGACTGCATCACTGAGTATTTTTCTGTGCTTAGAGCTGACCCCACCATCCATTTGGCCCTGCTTTATGATTACCATAAATGCCTAGATTGCCTGCATAAAAATGTGGAGTGGAGACGAGGGCCTCCGTTTCCATTAGTGGCCTCTTTTTTACTGGAAGGGCCAAGTGTGTCCCCAGGGTAAGGCCAGAACTCTCACTGTCCTCCACAGTCTGTCAAATAGACTCTGTAATCAAGAAGCGGGCTAAGTGGATGGCCGCACTGATGGTGGTGTTAATAAAATGATTATTCATAGACAGAGATTATTCACCAACTGTGTGTTAGAGAAGTAATAGGGGGCAGGAGTGTCTCCTCACAAAAAGCTCATCTTTGAAAAATTAAAGCTCAATCACTGAAATACATATGTTGCTCAATTGAATATCCTCTAGCCAGTCCACATTTTGAACTGCAGGATGCTTTAATTGTTTTCTGTTGAGATATGTTAGTGCTTTAATTGTTTGTCCTCAGACACAAAAAGGGTAAAATAATGCTCAGTAATGGTATTGTTCTTTTTGTATCACTGTCCACTATGGACTTAATAG
Source organism: Thunnus thynnus (assembly GCF_963924715.1). Lineage (NCBI taxonomy): Eukaryota > Metazoa > Chordata > Actinopteri > Scombriformes > Scombridae > Thunnus > Thunnus thynnus. The sequence continues at coordinate 11,220,850 of NC_089538.1, read as the reverse complement.
CTAAATAACTGAATAGCATCACAAATTTAAGACAACTATTTAACACTGATAAAAAAAAGAGCGAATATACAAAACATACATGACAATGTTGTATTTTCTGGCAAAAGCATGTACACACGTTTTTCAATAATAGGAACTAATGAAGGCAATAATAAAGCAGAAAGCTGTCAGCTACAGGCACATAGTCCACTGTAATCCATGGCTCATAGATTTTTCAGGTCATTTAATCATTTGGGAGCATGAGTCCAACTCAGATTTAATATCAGCAATTGTGCAGAAATGTCCAGGCGGTGCATTGGGTTTTAAGGTCTTGCTGAGACAGTACATAAAATAAAATTGGTTTGTCTTATTGAGGGATTTGAATTTCAATTTGATCTCATCCTGTTTGTTTAGAGGAAGCAACTTTTCTAGAGATAAATCTCAGTGAGGAAGAAATATATGGAAATCCAAATAATTTGTTGCGCTGCATACAAATCTGCAACCAACCAAAAACACATTCAAACTACTGGTACAGCTACCGTTGTGATTAGCATCGACTGTGCAAGAAAAGCGCATTTGCTTTTTTCTTAAAGTGGAGAGATTAAAATGTGAAAGCAACTCCCACAGGAGTTCAGGGGAAAGCAGCACAATAATATATGCAGGGGGGGAAAAAATATATTATGAGCATGATGACAAGAGATCAATGCTGCCTCTTATTCCCAGTGACAGCCTGAAACTAATATACTCATTAGCGTTAATGCCACCGTGATACAAATTGAACGGGGTTTATTTTTAATAGTCCTTCTACTGTCTGCATTGGGTAAAGAGTGGTATTCTATGAGACAAATCTGTCATGTGTCCTTGGGCAGCAGTGGCTAACAGTGGGGTGAAATTAGATAGCTATCATGAAAATTGGGGAAGAAATTGTGCTATATCGTGCACCTTGAACATACTTTTATTTTGCGCTGCTGTGTCTTCACTTGAATTACCGTAGATGGATGTCAGAGTATATGGAGAGCATTTGAACGGGCAAGAAAAACACCTTATTTTGAGCGCTTTCACCGTTTTACCTTCACTATGCTGTAGGCTATGTAAATACAGGTTCGGCAGTTTAAATTCAGTTCATTGCCATATCTAAAGATTAATTCAGCATTTAGTTTTTACATTTCAGTCAGAAAACTGTTTTTCTTCTGGACAAAAATATATTTTTCAGTACCTAAAGGTTTCTTTGTATGGAGAAATAAGTCTCTTAAAACAAAGCAGAATGCTAAGTATGGACTTTATTTCCAAATAAACAGTCCCCTCAGAGAAACCCAGTTACTATCCATCCTAGCAATTACAAAGCTTAAAACACCTTTCCTGTGAGGAGACCTCAGTGGCTGTGAGCTATGTAACATCTGGTTCGATTTGATAATCTTGCATCTAGTATCAACCGATATTACCTGACTTTTGCTCAATATCATTTAATGGACATAAAAATGAATCATTTCTACCTACCGCACATCTGTTTTTTTGAAAGGATTACTTGCAGAATGCCAACGCGGTCAAGATTTTTACACCCAGTCATGTGTGATCACATAAACAATTGTTAATTGTGAAATTATCAGTCGTGTATAACACAAGATGTGGTCTGGAGAAGTGTAGGGAGTTAAAAAAAAGAAAAAAAGAAAAAAAAAAACAGCTGGAAGGACAAACAACTAAGCTGCTGAGGCTGGAAAGTTTTTCACAGCTGCTGCTGGCTAACAGCAACAACAAAGCCAAGAGCTGGGATTTAAAAAAGAAAAAAAAAGTGTTTGTGGCACATAGAGCTGACTTCTAATGAGTAACTGCGATTTCCTGCATTCTTGAGATATGTATTCGTAATATAACGGTCACTAGACTGCATCATTAGCGAATGGCTGTCAGAATTGTGTCCAGTTATGCTCATCACTTGCAACTGATGTGATTTACAATCTCCTGGCAAATTTCATTGATGAGTTTCCTTTGTTTATGATTGCCAAGTTCATTTTGAAGTTTTATGACCATCTATTAATTTAATAGACTTTTAAAGATAATTAGGTTTATAATTAAAAATGAGGCACAGATAAGGAGAGCGAGCCAGAGTTTTAGCCAAAAATATGAATAATCAAGGTGTTCAGTTGGAACATCAACACAGCATGTAATACAAAAGCAATGACAAAATATTCATTATATTTGTCTGATTAGGGGAGTGGATCTTATTTGATCATTAAATTTTTTAGACAGTCTTACTTACTGTCATTGCTGGAAATGGAATCAAACCATATTCACAGTAATCACAATACTTCCACGCAGGGACGTCATGCAGTCAATTTTTTGAGCTTTCACAGTTTCACAATGCATATGTTAATGTTCACACCAAACCAAAGTGTTACCAGTAATTATCTGCTTTTGCTTCTATGTTTGTGATGAAACCGTCTATCAGTAACTATCTAGAGCAATAATTGAATGACACTTATTAACACTATATTGCATTTAATAACAAAATTGAACAATACAACTTTAGCGAAAAAGGCTTTAAACCATTGACTGTATAATAAATATGGACGACGTGTCTCCACTTCCTGCTGCTATGCAAAAGTGAAGCCTAAACATCTAATTTCCAGGAGCTACCATCTTGCTTGTGTGACATCATTTGGAGCCAGAGTCTGTGCAGTAGAGTCGAGCGGCGGGATGACAGCCCGAGGGACAAGCCTCCTCGGTTGTCCCGTCACCTGACGGAGGTTTGAGAGCAGCTGTCACAGCAGTCAACCATTACGTCACACCCCCTTGTTATATTGTCAAATAACTAATTAAAAACAAAGTTATCAGAAAAATAAATACTTGGACAAACATCAGCATGATACAAACTAACTAAAATGACAGAAAGCATCTCGGGGAAACCATTTTCAGCTACCATGGAGGGGGCGGGACTTATGACCTATACTGCAGCCAGCTATTAGTTGGCGATCGAGATGTTTAGGCTTCACTTTCGGGGAACTGTCATGACATCCATATTTATATACAGTCAGTGCTTCAAACTCGAATCGATTTATCTACCGTTTTTCCAGCTGCAACAGTCGCAACGGAGTAGGCTATGGAGCCTATGACATAAACACATGTTGACAGTGTTTTTGTAATTACTCTCACTGCCAGAAGGGGGAGACAAAAGTCCTGCACTCCAGCTTTAATTAAAAAAAGCTCACAAACATGTAGCTACTGTTTTTATTTACACAATTTAGCTCTTGACTCTTTGTAAAAAATCTCCTCATGCCCGTACTCTGTTTTGTAGGATGCATTTCAGTGCTGCAGATTTGTTTTGACAAAAACAATAATTTAGCTACTAATAATACCAAAGGATAACAAGCTAACTCTAATGTGAATCACTTGTGGGTTATAGTTAAAACCATTGATGCTAAAGTCATTTTAAACTGGGAAATGAGGCTCTAAATAATTTATAAATTAATTAAAGCCAAACTGTTTTATGGTGTGAGCTGAGATTAGTTATTCATAACCGCAATTTGCAACGATTCTACGTGACTTCAACAGCTTAGCTCCGATGACACAACATATTGCTTCTAGCTGGAAGGAACCAAGTAGCCTAAACGGGGGGGACTATGTGTAGCAGGCAGTTAAATATTAATAAAACATACAGAAAAGCAACTTTTAGGGCTAATTAAATAATTAACACTTATTGTGAAAAAAGAATTAAACATCCAATCTCTCTCAAATATTTAAATGGGCACGTTGTCACTGCTTCCATACATACCGATTGTATGTTTTTACCCATCTCATATTTGGATAGACCATTACTTAAGAAACTTTCCCAACAGAATGAATGTGAGTGACTGCTCAGACCAACAACCCTGCTGCACTGTGTTTTGCCAACCCAAGACAAATAGTCTATAGTCACACCTTCCGACAGAGAAAAAGCATGTCACTAGATTCCACTGCCGGTTCGGTTACACAGGGCCGGCTTACAGATCGATATGAGCCTGCCAATGACAATGTCTGTGTTAATGCCTCAGCCCGCTGCTGCATTCTCTCTCACAAAGCCATTTTGGCAATCCCTCCCTCTAATTACATATGCATTCTTTGTTTTCTATCTGTCCATTCTCTGCAACAAGCTTATAACAAGGGTTAAAACGCTTTCATTCCCTCATTTCACTCTCTGCCAGTGAATTGATGAAATATTCATTCAGTTATGCCAAGAAAGCCAAGTCTGAGTTTTGAGTGTGACGAGTGCTAATACTGAAATGAGGGCTTGTGTAATTGTGTGCTGCGGCGGGTTTCCTGCTGCATCATAATCATGTGCTCGTGCCTGACTAATAGCTGTAAATTGTGTCCAAGTCAGCCACCTCGTACCAGGGATTGCGCAGATAGATGTGGAGAGGTACGAGGGGGACAAAGGGAGAGAAATTAAGAACAAAAGAAAAATGGAGGGCGCATGAGGGGAGAAGAAAAGGGAACAAAGAAGAAACAAGAAGGAGGAAGGAATATATTTCTGTGGGGATGAATTATTCAGATGTCTCACAAGAAGACTATGCTACCATATTATTGTTGCTGTAGTGCTCTCGTGTCCTCAATTTTGACTTCTTTTCGATTTTTCACTTGAATTGCAAGATGACCTTATCTTTTATAGACTGGTTATGTCTCATGACCCACAACAAAAAACATCTCTGTACAGATCGAAGAAAGGCAAGTTGTCACTATGAAAACTTCTTTAAAATCCGAAATCCTTGAGAATGGGAGCTGTCATGAGCTGTAGTCATAATTTAAAACTCACCTTGAGTGACAAGTTGTAATAACAACTTTCTTAGCCTTTTTGTCTGTGATAGCACTTGAAAAGTGCATTTGATGTTGTTAGTCTGGTCCAGTGATTGGCAGGTTGGGCCTTTTCACTCTGCCCTTTGATCAGCAGCAGGTTGACAAGGTGCAACACATCCCGAACATCTCGCTATGATTCCTGTGTGACAAATGCATGTGCACACACACCTGTTTTGTTTCTATTCTACAGTCAACAGCATTTTTTTTAATGTTACAAATTAAATATTGAATTCATTTTTATATTTTGTATCTTACAATTTTCATGCCCAGTTCTGTGCTAAAGTTAATATAGTTTAAAAACAGAAGGGAACAAGGTGAACAAAAACCACTCAGCCACAAAGCCTTCAGCCCTCCACTGCTGTATCCAGCAGGCTTTGAGTTCTCCCTCCTCAGCTGTGAGCCTGTGTTTGTCAAACGTAGCTGTGCCAGCAGAGAGGAACTGTATTTTACAAGAACTGGTGCATGTTTTTCTTTGCATACGTACCTGCACATGCTCATCGAAATAAATTGTATTTAGAAAATTAATATGTACAAATACGCTCATGAATTCCCCCCTCCCTTAATTTAAAGATAAACATGTATGCATTGCCTGTGTCGGAGCAAATGAATATATTGTTAGCGCAATGTGTGCATTCACAGCAGGTGGAATTTTCATCAGGCTTTATTAACGGCCAATGACTTCAGCTACTGTCATCACCTTTAAAAGCAGCAGACAAGGTCCAAATGAGCAGAGAGGGGAGTCAAGGCTGGTTTCTCCTGAGATAAAAGTAATTTTGTCTGGAATGTGCAGACAGAGAACAGTACAGCACCACAAACATGACCATAAACTACATATGCTCACAAGCGCCATTTATGCCTCATTTTAAGCTGAATTTAGATTTTTGGAGATGACTCTAACCTGTATCTTGTAGCACAGTATGTTACGTTTCCATTTTTTTTATTGCATTTAGTTTTGTTTACTACAGCAAACAAAAACATTTGAGTTATATTTGTGTGCATTTGCATGCAATAATTCCACTACAGTAATGAAAATGGCATTGCACCTGTGTCTGCCAGTTTTGCACCTGCATGAAAATAGAGTCCCACACTGTCACAGTGTTGCTGTTGTCTTAGTCATACCTGCCCTGCAAATATGTTCATGGCTCCGGCATTACTATACTCCTAATGGTGCACAGGTGTGTGTGTGAGTTGAGCATGAGAATACTGCACGGACTTCATTACCAGTGCAAAGGGCTCGTGTCAGGAGAGCTTCTTGTGCTGAGGTAGAGAGAGCTAAAGAAGTGCTGGAAACAGCGGATTCCTCCTGATCATTTGGCAAAGTAGGGAAAGTGGGCCAATGGAAGTGAAGAGAGAAGTAGAGAGGAAGGGAGAGACCAGAGCGAGACACACACACACACACACACACACACACACAGAGCTTCAAAACAGAAGGAGGAGCTTCTCATTAGATTTATGAATGCTTGAAGGAAGTCAGATTTTCTATTCTCCCATCTGTATTTTTGTCCAAACGGGATGAAGTGCTAAATAAGTTCTCTCGTCTCTTTTATTTCTTCTGACGTCACCCCGCCTGCTTTTCTTTGTTTGGTGAGAAAGCAACACACGCATACATCAGCTATCTTAATTTATCTCCTCTGAATCCGTCAACACAGCGACTTGCTCTACCAACCAACCTCAGTCTCTCGGGACAGTTTTCTGCTTCTACTTAAAGTAAACTCTCCATTGCTTTCTGTCCTCAATGCTGTCACCTTATAGTGAGAGCAGAGTTAGGAAGATATAAGTCAAGGGTGGGAGGGGGTGTTGAAAAGGTCATTGCCACACCATTAGCTATGATGGGTGTAGGAGGGAGTGATTAATAAAGAAATAGATAAATAAAAATAAGCCCAGGTAGTTAGCAACATAATGAGACAGCTGCGCCCATCAGCAATCGATGAGCTCCAGAGACAGTAATCACTACAGCTTCCTTAACAGTGTTTTAATTGGATGTCAGTCATTTACACTGCTGCTGCAACAACCCTCCTAGACTGGTTTTACAGTATGTGCGTGTGCTTGTCTGAAAAAGACAAAATGATCTAGGTGTGTGTGCCAATTTGTGCCCTTAAGCACGGTGTATGTTTAATTACATAATGTGTCCTTTGCATTTGTGTATATGAGTATGTGCACTAGGGTGCGTAAAAGTGTGTGTGTGGCAGTACTCACCAGTCATTAGCATTGATTTTTCCAGGAGGGGCCTCTCTCCCTGGTCTCCCTCTCTCTCAATACGCTCCCCCCCCCCACCCACCCCCCCTCTCTCCCATTGCTCTCTTGCGTGCAAATAGCTGTAATTTCGCTCTCACGGTCTTGGTCACTGTGGGCCCTGCCCTCCTGCAGTGTAAAAGATGGCAGTCATCGATCGGGGCATCCGGACGCCTGCCCTGCCCCCCCTGCTGAAGGATACCTCTGTCGATGGGAATCTCAGGTAAGTTACGAGCAGGCCTGCACGGCTTCCAATTAACTGACAGACTCAATGCCAGCCAGCCGCTGCCTTCCTCCCTCCCACTGTATTTGTCAGCTGTTAGCATTGAACTGCAGAGCCACACTTAGCTTCTACAGGCTTTTTATAACTATCAGGAACAGACATAAGTGTTGTCAAGCGGCAAAGCTGTAAGGAGAGAGGAGGGTAGGTTTACTATGTATGTTACAAGTGAGATGTTTTCGGTGAGAAGTGAGTACTCAGTGACAGGCTCCAGTTTCCATTTCTCAAAAAACATCTCTTTCACCTTGAATGGCGATTATCATTCACAACCACCATGACGGTATAATCATAAAAAAATAATTGTCTGGCCTTTTTCTATGGAACACCCTATCATAAATGCACAGCCTATTGCTGTAGACGTGATTGCTCAGGAATAATCGGACTCTTACCAGTCTCACCTAGACAGGGCACCATTTCCGCAAAGTCACTGGGTGGAAGGAATAATACTAAATGTGATTGTCCCTGCTGAGCACAGATCCCAGTTGCTGTCTCTGTGCTGCATGACAAAGTCATTATTTGAAGTCCATGTTGATTAAATATTGAGTGACATGAGAGATGCTGTATTGAATCAAGTTCATTATGTTAGACACCACCTCTGTGCCAGTCAGTGCTCTCTGCCTCTCCCCAACATGCAGGCCTGCTCTGAACACTGTTGTAGCTATGCACGATATTGGATTTTTTGCTGATATGCTG